>NW_028301347.1:0-86277 GCF_061612785.1 Hesperophylax consimilis | reverse complement strand
CGTATAAGTAGTATACACATATACTCCTTATGTGTTGAATTTGGTTTAGTCCCTTATTTTGAGTAAAACATGGTTTTCTCCCAAAAGACAGTATACAAATAAGACCTTTTAATATATAAAATACTACTTACAAAGTAGTTATAAATACATACTCCTTGTACTTGTTCCTACTTACAAAAAATAACCCTACTCAAAACTGTAAGTCCTAACACTTGCGGGTTACCACTTGTTTAGTGCAAAAAACAACAAAAATTTTTGCTCCTAAGTGTTATCACTCAAGTCAGTTACATTTACCTAAGTTCTACCACGTAAAACTAGCCAAAACTTAGGTAAGCATACCTAGTCGAAAATTTCTCCAACTACGTAGTGCCGAATGCAACCGATTCTCATTCGCACGGTTTACAGACTTGCTTCATTGGTAAACAAGCCGAAAAGTGGGTCTTTTCTCCGCCCACTTTTGCATCTTTTGTCTTTTTCCAGCCGCCAAATGCAGCGGCAAGCCTGAAAAGGTCGCTGTACCTTTGGTCGGATAAGCCTTTTGAGTAAGACAGGCAGGCGATAGAATCTTTAGAGAGTTCTATAACCTCGACGTACATGCCGTCGAGACTTGCTCGATAGGTTGGACAGCACTTGCGATAGCTTTTTGTAAAATCACCTTCATAAGTTACTCTTTAATGCCTCACAGAAGGCTTAAAACCGCCCAAATCGGGCAAAATAAAGGGTAGCCTAGGCTACCCTACGAGGTTAGGCGTTTAGTGGTTTAAATCGTCGTTAATCCAGCCGCACGTAAAGGCACTTGTAATGTGCCTTTTCCGTAGTTTGAAAACAGTCTTGTCTAAATGCCCTAATTTCCAAGTACCGCAAGCGGTCTTTAGAAATACGCACGCCGTTAGCGTGCACGTAACCAGACTTGCGGTAAAACGTAATCGCATAAATTTTCATAAGCCCTCCAAAACTTTGCGATAAGCCGCAGGAACAGAGCCTTGCATCGATGCAAGGCACGGTAAACGCGTACTTGCCTCGACCAATAAGCAAAGCCGCTGTTCGGAATTAATCCGAGTCCAGCGGCTTTCATAGAATTTTAGCCATGCGGCAGCGTTACTATCCATAGCTGCGCACCTCCAAAAGGAGGCGGTCAACCAATTTGTCCGCCTCCACCTCAGAAAGACGCGCTATGTCTTTCTGCATTTCTCGGACTTTTGCGAGTCCGAGGTAAAGCGACGAGCTTACGCCCTGCTTCTTGCACTCCAATTCAGTCGCCCAGTGCAAGGCGACTTGATGAATACCTGCCAGGGCAATGTCGTTGTCGCCATGGTTCTTGTCGTTTCCGTGCTTGTCCATTGTCTTAACCCTTTAATTACATGCAAAATCGCATTACAAAATGCGCCTAAATCGGCGCATTTTCTGATGAAATTTCAACGATACTGTTTCGGTATCGCTATTTGACGTACCTTAGCGGAATCGGCGATATAAATAGGCTCGCCTTTTCCTGCTGCTGCGTAAGCCTCCAAATTTTCAGGGAACACCTCGTAAAGTACGCGTTCCCCGCCAAATTTTTGACTGGCACGGGTGGCGTAACCTAACGCCACCCTTACGTTGGACGTGAAAAATACTTTGTCCAAGTTTTTCACGCGCCCACTTTCCTGCAAATTTCCGTGACTTGCAGGCGGCAACAGTTCGGACAAGCCTTCAATGCTTGTCCCGTGGTAGTACCTCATTTGCGAGGCTTCCGTTTGGGCATCCAAACGGACTCACGACAAGCCATGCC
The DNA here is from genome assembly GCF_061612785.1 of Hesperophylax consimilis. Classification (NCBI taxonomy): domain Eukaryota; kingdom Metazoa; phylum Arthropoda; class Insecta; order Trichoptera; family Limnephilidae; genus Hesperophylax; species Hesperophylax consimilis. Next base: position 84,509 of record NW_028301347.1, on the reverse strand, counting down.
AGGCGCTTGATAAGCAAGCATGGCCGCGTCGTTTCCGTAGCCTGATGCAGCTACGGCGCTAATTGAGGCTTCGATAGCCTCAATTCGTCCCGACTCTTTAGGGTCGGTATGTAGACGGCAAGCGTCCGCTTTGTACCAAGCGACTGGCTTACCGTCCACAACGGCATGGTGGAAGGGTTCGGAATCTAAGCCAAAGATTACCCACCCTTCCTCAGCGGCTTCGCGGTAAAGTGCCGCCCTAGGTGTTTCTCCTAGGTCAACTTTACCGCCAGGCAATCCAATTTTGCCTGACTCTCCACGGTCTTTAGCCCGTGTCGTAGCCGCTATCATGCCGTTTTGAGTCTTTACGACTACAAAAACAGCGAAGAAATCCAAAATAAACTCCTTTAAAACAGCCTAAAATCAGGCTTTGTTAAGTGTGAATTTAAGCATCACACGACTACTACTAACCCTAAACACTTGCGTAAGTGCTTAGGGTTAGGCACTCATTGAAGAATGCCCAATTTTCTTGAGTGTGGCATATAGCCACGAATTTTAAGCCCTTCGCCTTAGAGTGGTAAGTAGAGTTACCAAGGCGCGACTATCCATTCCCTTACTATCGGGAACAGTCTTTTATTTTCTACGTATACAATTTAACGTATTAAGAACTTCGTAGCCCTACGTAGAAAATTACGATTCTCATAAAATCGGTAAGCGATAAAAACTTTTAAATCGCTTTGTTTATCGTGTAATTCTTTATATAGTAACGCACAATAAAACAACCTTTTATTATCCAATCTTTGCGCCCATGCACATCAACATTCAAATAAAACTGGTCTTATCGTCACTATATAAATAACACCGCAACGATTAATTAAATGACAACCGTCATTATTAAACTAGATTATATTTTAGGTAATCGTTGCTACTCTATTTTTATCATGCTAGATTTTACGCAATTATTCTTATTCTTGGTTTTACAAACAGATACGCAAAACCACATACAGTATCAACCGTGCGTAGTGGTGCGCATGTGCTTTTATAAGCACGTAAAATCTAACAATCCATTGTTAAAGACCATGCACAGTAATACGTACTAACCACATAAGTAGTGGTACGTAGACCGTGGCGCGTGAAATCACGCTTTCCTAACCTAAACGCTACGTTGTAACGCTTAGGTTAAGGGCATGGCTTACGCCATGCCTAGGGTTGGCGGGCGAAGGCATTGCCCGCCCCGCCCCGCCTTGGCTAGACCAAGGCGGGCGCCTTGGTCTTAGCCGCCCGCTTTTTGGCGGGCGAAGGTATTGCCGCCTTCGCAGCGGCAATTACCGCTGCGAGGTCTTCAGGGCTTAAGCCCTGAAGTGAGGCAATTGCTGCCTCAAGTGGCGACATTGTCGCCACTGGCGCAGCTTCGCCCTCAGCCGGGGCACTAGCCCCGGCTTCTTTTTTGGCTTTGGCAGTAGCCAAAGCCTTCTTGGTGGCGGCCTTGGCCGCCACTGCTTCAGTAATGGCGGCCTCAACCAAGGCCGCCACTTTCTCAAGACACAGCTGTGTCTTGACGGAGGCGGGCGCAAGCCCGCATACCGCCGCCAGAACGGCGGCGGCCGCGCCTTCACGGGAGGCCGTGAAGCCTCCCGATCTCTTAACCCCCTTCACAGCAATGTATGCTGTGAAGGGATTAAAATGGGCGCGCTCGTCGCGCACCCACTCTCCGCCCTTCAGCTCATTGGCTGAAGGGTTGCCATGGGCTAAATAGCCCATGGCCAAAGGCAAAAGCAAAGCCGCCGCGCTTGCGGCTTTGTCTTTCCCTTGCCAAAGGGCAAGGGAATCTTGGGCGCTTAAGCGCCCGACGCGAAGGCTTTCCGCCTTCGCGTCGACTTGCGATTGAATCGCAAGTCGGATCAATTCAAAAGTCTTTTCCATGTCTTAATCCTTTCTTAACTTAATAGCAAAATCGCTATGGTTGAATTATAATATAAATTATAGCCTTAAAAATAAAAAGGTTAATGCTTATAATGCATAACCTAATGCATACAAAGCATTATATAAAAGCCCTTACGGTTAATATGCCAATGCTTATTTTGCATAACCTAATGCAATATAAGCTATTGACAAAGCGTAAAATGTAAGGGCAAAAATATAATATGGCGTGATTATGTTTCACGTGAAACAATATAATAAATGGGCGCATTTTATAATGCTCTACAAATCCCATAAAATGCGTGTTGTGTTTTTGTTTTGTTTTGTCGTATAGTGTTTGGTGTTTGGTGTTTGGTGTTTGTCGTTTGGTGTTTGGTGTTTTATGTTGTGGGCGTGACGGGTACACTTTCTAAATGAGAAGCATTCGCAGCCGCCTGCCCGCCACCCTTCGCCGTCCAAAATTATTTTTCAAAAGTTGGACTACGTAGTTTCCACATCGATAACATAGGCTATAATACCGACAACAACTCACACAACGCCATGCACAAAGTCCCCTACCAAATCGTATTCGACAAGTCGTCTAACCAGTACATCTGGCAGACGGGCAAGCGCAAAGGTCGCCCAGCAGGCTACTACTACAACGGAGTCTTCCTCGCCCAGATAAACGGAAAGACGTACAGGCTGACCGCGCCAAGGACGAAAGAGCAACCGATTCCCCACCACTTGCTGTTAGGACTTGCGACAAACACGTTGACCAAAGCGTATGTGGCTCAAGCCCTCAACCTCACCGAACAAGCCCTACAGGAGACCGTCGATGCCTTACAGTAACCAGCTCCAAGACTTCTCCTTGAACCACGTACCTCAAGAACTGCAAAACCACCTACCCGCACCAAAACTCCTCAAGGACATGCAGGCGTATTGTGACAAACTGACCCAAAAAGACTTGCTCATCTTGTATGAAGTGGTGCAAGGCAAGTTGACCAACTTGAACCTGAACGACCTAGACCTAACTAAAGAGCTGTTTATCAGGTATCAGAAGACCAAGCTGACCCTAGAAGAACTAGATAATCAAGACATACCCGAAAACCACAAGACCCAACTAGCTAACTCGTGCAACTCCTTGCTAAAAGACATCGCAAAAATGCAAACCGAAGTCTACAACTCCGAGCAGTTCAAGAAGATGGAACAATCCTTGACCAATGTACTCAAGAAGTTCCCCGACTTGCAAGAAGAGTTCTTTGCGCAGTATGAGCGAGCAATTGTCCAATGAGTATCCAATCAGACTTCCTCACAAGGGTTCGAGAAGGCCTGAAATCAGACTACAACCTTGCAGACATCCCAAGGTGGATTACAGAGCATACCTTCATACGCGGCTCACGCTACAGCTTTAAGAACCACGAGTTCCAAGAGACCATCTTAAAAGACACTAGCCAAGTAGTAAATACCCAGAAGTGTTCTCAGATTGGTATGTCTGAGGTGATGTCACGCTGGGTAGCAGCAGTTACCGCAGCCCTGCCTAACTTTGCCGTCATAACCACCTTCCCATCCGACAGCGACGCTGAAAACTTCTCCAAAACCCGCGTCTCTCCGATGATAGAGCAAAGCCCTAAACTTGCCGCTATGTTAAGCAGCAAAGTGAACAGCAACGCTATCAAGCAACTTGGGACAGGGATGATGTACTTTCGCGGTACGTTTGGGAACACCGTAGCTATCTCCATCCCAGCCGACTGCATCGTATCTGACGAAGTAGACCGTTCAGACCCAGAGATGTTGACGCAATATACTTCACGGCTGACACATAGTGCTTGGAAACTGCGCAGAAACTTCTCAACGCCTACTGTGGCAGGGTACGGCATATCTGAATTGATGCAGACTTCGAGAAGATTTAAGAACTTATGCAAGTGCTTTCACTGTAACCACGTGTTTCTACCTGACTATTATGAGCACGTAAAGATACCTGGCTTTGACGACGACTTAAAAACTTTGACACGGCAAAACATAGACAGGACAAGGTACAGGGAGGCACACCTTGTCTGCCCCTCTTGCGGCAAGACACCGAGCTTGCAACCTGAACATAGAATGTGGGTCGTAGAGAACGGATCAGACAATTTTGAAGCAGCAGGCTACTTCATCAGTCCTTTTGACGCTCCCAACATCATTGACCTGTCGTACTTGGTAAGGGCTTCTACTTCCTACACCAAAGTATCGGAGTTTGTGCAGCAGAACTTAGGGCTTACTTACGAAGACTCCGCCGAGGCTATGGTAGTAGAGGATGTCGAAGCTGCGTACCAGCCTTTCTCTCTCAAGTCAGCAGAACTGCACATGCTTGGCGCGGACATTGGGCTGATATGCCACATAGCGATAGGGCGAATAGACTTGCAAGGTATGTTCATCATCGTGCATAGAGAAAGATGTATGTTGGGTGAGTTCGAGGAGCGAGTGAAGAAGTTGAAAGTGCAGTACCGAGTGATTATGACGGTGTGCGATGCGCAGCCTGAGACAAGTTTAATTATTCGGATGCAGGCTCAGGACAAACACTTGCTTGGCGCGTCGTACATTGAATCGAAAGACTTGGAGATTTTCTCAATAAAAATGCACGAGGGCGATATAAGAGATGGTAAGATGCCGATAAATATGGCTAAGATAAACCGTGACATGGCGTTTGATGAGTTAATGCACAAGTTCAAGCGCAGGGAAGTGGTCATAGCTAGGCAGGAGTCTGAGGACGATGATTGGACAAAGATGCTGGTAGATATGAAGCGCGTGCAGATGTTGAATAAGTCTAACGACTTGGTGTACCGTTGGGTTAAAACCAAGTCAGGGTACGACCACGGGCATCATGCGTTGCTATATCTATACACAGCGTGTAAACTAAAGCACCTTGGGGCGAAGAATAGGGGAATGGCGTTAGGGCCTCTGGTCACTAAGTTCCACGTGAAACAACCCAACTTGCAAACTTACTAAGGCGCGAATGAAGTTTAGAATACAGCCACCGAGCTTCCTAGCTGCGACTAATTCAGGGTCGGGGGCGAAGCTGCCTCCGCCTGTAGAGCCGAAAGTTCCCCGCCAGCAGCAGAGTTACCCTAGCTACGTAAAGTCCGCTACGCCAAGTAAAGACGTGCTACGTAAGGTAGACTTAGGCGTTGCCAATATAGACATTACGCAGTCTTACCGATACGGGCAGACTACGCCAGAGGTGTTGAGAAACTTAGGCAGGGCGAACCCAGACTTGTCGGCAGCTTTGTCTGCCTTTTTGCGTGTAGGTATCCCTGAGAAGTATTTTGCTATAGCAAGAAACCCTGACGGGTCGCTCAACGTAGAAGGTACACAACTTGTACTAGAGGTGCTTAGACGCTTCGACAAGTTGCCCGACTACTCTACAGGTTTTTCCCAAGTTGACTCTATACGCACCATTTCAGAAGCCTTGGCTATGGAGATGCTGCTAGAAGGCGCGATGGCAGCAGAGCTTGTATTAGACAAAGCCAGCCTGCCTTTGAAGATTGCGCCTATATCTGTAAGTACTATTAAGTTTTATGAGAGCGGAAAAGGCTTGACGCCTGTGCAGAAAATAGGAGATAAAGAAATTAGCCTGAATTTCCCTACCTTCTGTTACGTCACATTGGACCCTTCGCTACTAGAGGCGTACTCACACAGTCCTTTAGAGGCAGCGGTACAGCCTGTGCTTGCAGCAGGAACATTCTTAGCCGACTTGCGTAGACTATGCGCCAGAGCGGTGTACCCAAGAATGGTAGCCAGCATTGATTTTGATAAGTTGCTTGGGATGATCCCTCCTGAAATTTCAGCCGACCCTGAGAAGCTGGAAAAGTGGCAAGCGGACACACTTGCACAGGTAGAGAGCAGTATCAACTCACTTGGAGTAGATGAAGCACTTGTCCAATACGACTTTATTACTGTGTCTTACATGGAAGGGCACTCGCAGCAAGTGCCTACAACCTTTGATACGGTTAAGAACATTCATGACGCAAAGATAGCGACAGCGACAAGAGCCCTGCCTTCTATATTAGGGCACGGCAGCGGCTCGCAGAACGTGGCATCGACTGAGACTATGCTGTTTATGCTGTCTGCGAATGGCATGATTCGACTCAAGCTGCAAGAAATTTTCTCACAATTGCTTACAATTGCCGCACGCTTGTACGGCCTTGACGTAGTTGTAGAGTTCGAATTTGCAAAGATTAACCTACGGCCAGAGAACGAGCTTGCAGCGTTCCGCCTGATGGAACAAGACTTGTTGACGACGCAACTTAGCATGGGGTTTTTGAGCGACGAAGAAGTGTCAATCAGACTGACAGGAAACTTGCCGCCACCAGGCTACGTACTCAAGACAGGGACTATGTTTAAAACGCAATCCGAGCCAATTGGCAACGCGACTTCCAATACGTCAGCGGGCGTTGAAGGTGAAGCGGTTAGCCAGACACAGAGTTCAGACCAACCTAAATCGACTAGAGGAAGTAAGAAGAAATGATTACCAAACCGCAATACTGGATGGGCACAGAAGAGAGCCTAGAACAAACCCTTGCCGTTTTCAAGTTTTTGAGAGAGCGGCCCAACGAAGTGCTTATTAAAGCAGGCTGGATGGACGACGATGATGAAGAAGAAGGTTCAGGCGGCAAACTGTGGGCAACTTATGGTGACGTAGCTGTAGTCAGAGTTAAAGGCAACTTGATTAGAGGCAATGCAGGCTGGCTGCGCTTCTTCGGTATGCTGGGTTACGAAGATATTAGGGAAGCTGTGGCGCAAGCTGTGTCCAGTCCTGATGTTGCTGCTGTTGTTATGGAGTTCGACACAGGCGGCGGCGACGCACAAGGTGTTGAAGACGCGGCTAGATACGTAAGGAGCATGTCAAGTATTAAGCCTATTGTTGCGTGGACAGGCTCTATGGCCTGCTCCGCTGGATATTGGCTTGCCAGTTCTTGCAACCACTTTATCGCGGGTCGGTCTGCTATTACTGGCAGTATAGGTACTCTTTCTGTGTCGACTGAATATTCTGAAATGCGCAAGACAGACGGCATTGTAGACACTGTAGTCCGTTCAGGCAGTCACAAGGCACTAGGGTCGCCTTATGAGGCGCTGACAGAAGAAGGCAAAGCCGAGATGCAGAAGATGGTAGACGTACTTGCTAATGTCTTCTTAAACGACGTAGCTGAGTACAGGGGCATGGACTTTGCGACTGCGAAGGCGAAGTACGGCGATGGGAAAGTTTACGTAGGACAAGAAGCTAAATCGATGGGTTTAGTGGACGGGATTGGTGGTCTTTCAGACGCAATCAAAATAGCACGTACATATAGCTTGCTATAACGCTTGACAAGTTATAATATACGAGCATAATCTTATTCATTTTAGGAATACATTGATGAAAAAGCATAAACTCACTGTAGGGCAGGTCACAGCAGCATTGTCCGCAGGGGCCTCACTTGACTCCGTAGGTCTTACGCAGGCTGAATATACTGCAATGCAAACAGCCGCACCAAGCTCGGAGCCTGTAGTTCCCGCACCAGTAACTGCACCAGCAACGCCTACAGCAGCCGCTGTTGAGCCTGCTGCTCCAGCCTCTACTGGTTCGCCTTCTCCAGAAGCTGCGGTAATGTCGGCCTTGACCACTTCTCTAACGGACGCGCAATCTCGCATTGCCTCCTTAGTTGCTGAGAACGCAACTTTGTCCGCGAGCGTAAAAGCGCAAGAGACATGCCTTGCAGGGTATACATCAATTATCCGTAAACGTATCAGTGACATGAGCGTGGCACTTAACGGTAGCGCAGCAGCAGGTCAAGTACCTGTAGACGCAGCAGCCGTACTTGCAGAACACACGCGCTTGGAACCAATCTTTGCCGCCAACTTTAAAATTGGCGGCATCGCTGCTTCTACGGCGAAAGTCGTGGAGCCTACAGTGCAAGCCACTGAACCGTACAGCCTTGCACAAGGCCGCACATTAGCAAACCGCAAGAAGTAAATAGGAGTTAAATATGGCAGGATTTATGAGAAAGCCAGTTACCGCTACAGCCGAGACTACTACCCGCTTAGGTGCGGTAGGAGCTAAGTACAGTCTGATGGAGAAGGGTAAGCTGGTAAAAATTGGCGGCGAGTCTGCACACGAAATTTGTACCGCAGGCGACCCATTTGACGGTGTAGTTACGAGTGTAGAAGTTGCTACAGAAGACGGATTTACGATTGTAGGTATTAACCGTAATGACGCTACGATTGTCAAGTTTGACGGCGTAGTAGCGGTTGGCGACTTTGTAGTGGCAGGAGCCATGCCAGCAAAAGGTACACCAGTAGACCGTTTCCCGAACGTGCGTAAAGCCCCTGCCCAGCCCGCTGACGGTGCAGCTTTTTGCATCTTCATCCCTTCTATGTGGCGCGTAGTGTCCTTGGGCAAAGCAGGCACAGGTGCAATAGGCACTGAGGGCTTAATCGAGCGTCTTGGCGCAGCATCTAACTAAGGAGCACATTACATGGCATTTTTTAAAGACGAAAACGGCAACAACCAAGATGTTACGGTAGATCATACCATCTTCCGAGCTGCCTCAGATAACAACCTGACTCCTGCGCAGTACATTAACAAGATGTACAAGACAGACCCTGAAAAGCACGGAACAGCCGTACATCAGATGCTTGCCTCTATGGGCATGTTGTTACCTACGCCTGAGCAGCGCGCTGAGTACGGTTATCGCTCGCCAACGATTGAGTCTATCAATCTAGGCAAGGTAAACGCACTTAACACCAGCAATAGTGCTGCCCCTCACGGCAACCAATCGCGCGTGTTCTTCCCTATCGCTATCGTGGCGGCTATCGAAGACGTGATGAAGCAAGACTACGAATCTGATGCGACGGTATTCAACAAACTTGCAGCATTGACTCACAACATTGCAGGTAATCAGTTTGAAGTTCCTGTAATCAGCTATGACACGCCCAACGGCCCGAACGAAGCTACTGCCCAGCGGCGCGCTCAAGGTGCTTTACCTGCCAACATGTTGACCATCTCAACATCAGGTAAAATGTACGCCATCCCGACGTACAGTTTAGGTATGACAGTCACTCACGAAGCGTTGAAAGCTACTACACTAGACACCGTAGCACTTGCTATGGCACGTCAACGTGAAGTGTCACGAGACCGCGCTGTTTACGCATCTGTATCGAAAATCCTAAACGGCGACGCTGATTTCGGTTCAATCTCTTTGGCTGCTGCGGGCCGCGTAATAACTGCGTCTGCTCTGGCAATCGAAGCAGGCGTACCTCATGTGGCAGGTGTACTGTCTGAGGACGTGTGGTTCAAGTACCTACGTTACAATCGAAGATACTTGCGCATGGACTGGGTAATGTGTGATGAAGCTACGGCGCGTAAGATTCTGCGAGTCACAAACGCTATCATACGCGGCTATGTAGACCCCTCAGTGCCTAACATGTCTGTCTACTCTAACGTGGTCAACCCGATGTTGAAGCCTGTCAACATCTGGATTACAGACGATCTTTCCAAAGGCGGCCCTATCCCTCCAGGTATGGTAGTAGGTTTTGACTCTAGCAGCGCGATTGCCCGTATCACCGATACCAGCATTGAGCCGACTATGGCCGAGACTTATGCGATGCGCAGTGTGGACGCTGTACGAGTAGACTTTAGCGAGGCTCACTACCGTATCCACGACGACGCTTTCTTTGTACTTGATATTGACTAAGGAGCAACATGAGCACAAAAATTGTAGATAAAGACGGTGTATGGCTGCAATGCGTGACTCCTGTCGGTGTTGTAGACCCTACTAAACGAGAAGGCGGACATTTGCAGTTCCGTGCTGGCGAGACAATCAAAGCTAAGCATACTGACTGGACAAAGCGTATGGTCAAGTACAACGTCTTAAAGGTTGTAGAGGAAGATAAGCCAGCGGAGGTTGAAAAACCGAAGAAGGTGGAAGAGACTAAGAAAGTAGACGAGCCAAAAAAGGCTTAACCTAAACAAGAAAGCCAGGAAACTGGCTTTCTTTAAATATGATTACTCAATACACAGACTGCGACACTATACGAGCCTTGCTAGGGGTACACAACCTAGAGCTTGAGGACGAAGTTATTTTACTGCCGATTTATTACGCAATCGTTAGAGAGGCTTTCTTCGACCTGTCCCCTTCTGTGAACACGTTCTATGACAGCATAACTGCCAAGCCTGAACCTACCAGAACAGAAAAAGAAGCTAGGTACTTGAAATTGGTGAATCAATGTACAGCATACCAAGTGGCGTGGGAGCTTTACCAGACCCTCCCCATATTCGCGCCTAAGACCATCAAAGACAGCCAAGCTATGCAAGACAGGGTACAGGACCCTTACAGCAAGCTGCGTGCAGACCTGCAAGCGTCTCTGAAGTATTGGAAAGACAAAGTGTTACAGGCTCTTGAAGACCTCGACCCAGACCTTGTTACACCTATACCTACCTACGTAACTAAGATAGTTACCGTAGCCTTAGGGTTCGACCCAGTTACAGGGGCTTAACCGTGAAGATGGTTAATGTCGCCAAGTATTTTGACCAAGAGGTAGCCTATGACGGTTACACAGGAGTTAAGCTGTTTAAGTGTCAGTCTTCGGGCTACGATGATAGCTCGTCCTCTGGCGCGACCATACGCAGAAAGGTGCTATCACTTGCACCAGACCTTGTAATACCTGACCGCAGAGTTTTAGCTTTGTTTGGCCAACGCTGGGTTGTTGGCGGAGAAGTTATAGACGGGTTTCAAGGCATAGCCATACGTAAGAATTACGGGATGCAAGCGTGCTCCGATTTATTCACTATAGCTACCCCTGCTCAAGCCTGCTTAGGCAGCTCAAAATTAAGAGCTTATGCTCGAAAGCACTTCTTCAAGGACACCGTAAATACCAATAACGATTCTGAGTACGACTCGTTCTGGAATATATTTTTTGCGCCTGATGAGCCTATGCTGCAAGGCTACTTTTTAAAAAGTAACATCGGCACAATGTACCGACTACGTAACCAATACCTGCCTTCTGAGGGCCTACGAGTAGCACAGTGCGACGAATTAGATGCAGACGTAGAGCAGGTAGCAGTGTTTGATTTAGGTGTGCGTGACCCGATTACAGAGCAAATTAAGCCAAACTTAAAAACAACCAAAGTGTTGCAGTTTGAGATGGCGAAGTTTTACCGATTTAACCAAGCAGCCGAGTATGACTTTAAATCAGGCGATAAGGCAGTGTTTGTAGCAGCGTCAGAGTTCACACCTGGTAAAGGCGTAACCTTCACCATGATGAACATGAACTGGCAGGCGTTGAACGTGAAGCCTGAACAAGACTGTTGGGCTATCCAAGCGAGGCCCATATGATTAAAGCGAAGATAACAGGCTTAGACGCTTTCCGAAAAGGGCTGCAAGACTATAAGAAAACACTTGAGAAGAGCGTGTCTTATGAGTTTGCTGCGTGGACAAGAAGGATTCACAAAGAACTTGTGATGGGAACGCCTCAATGGTCTGGCGACACAGCCGCTAACTGGAACTACGCAGTAGGCGCACCTAATATGACTTACGAAGAAATACCTGACAAAGCTATTTCGTGGCCCAAAGGGGAAGGGTTTGAGCCTAAATTTACAGGGCACGAAGCAGCAGTTATTAGTGCTATAAGTGATGTAGCCACTGTGCAGCCGCCTACGTGGAGACAGACAGTGTACATTACCAACCCTGCACCCATAGCTGGTGAGCTGGATATGGAACAGGTTAAGGTACGCCCAAGGAACTTGGTGGACGGTAGGGTCGCTATGTTGTCATGGCTGGTGTCAAAGGAGAACGGGTAATGTTAAAAGAGCTGGACTACGACGCGCCTAGGCGCGAGATAGCAGGGCAGATGGAACTTGCTAAAGCAGCGTGGAAGGATTACGACCTTGTAATAGAGGCGGAGAACTTCTCCACTGTTGACTTCACTAAGCAGAAGAACCCTTATGTAATGTGGGAGCTTGTCAACTACAAGGGCGAGCAGTCTACCATTGGTCCTGTACCTATAGTGACCAACGAATCCCAGCTCCTTGTATCGGTGTGTGCCATGCAAGGTACAGGGACGGCTAACATAAACAAATTGTTGACTCATATGGTAAAATACCTAGAGTTAAAGCGACTGGAGACTATAAAGACACACGCTGCTGGGTCTTTGCAGGACATTGAGTCTAAAGGTTGGTTTTCCAGAACTTTAATGATAAATTTCTGGTATCACAGGTTGTCACACCTTACGTGATTGGCTGCCCTAGGGCATAATTTAATTTTTGGAGAAAACTATGGCATTAGCATCCTCAAGCGCAGTCGTCATGACTTATTGCAAAGAGACCCAGTTCGGTAAGCCTCCTACAGTAGGCGAGACCCGAGGACTGCGGTTTACTGGCGAAACATTTACTTCAGACCGTACCAAGACAGAAAGCGAAGAAATTATTGCAGGCCGTCAAAAGGGCGGAGCGGTAACTACTAACGTGTCGGCTACTGGCGGTTTTAACTTCCATATGCAGTACGGCGAGTACGACCAGTTCCTTGCTTCGTCTTTGCAAAACAATTGGAAGAACTACGGCACAGACGGTGAATGCGCACCCTTTGAAGCAGAAGTGACTGCTACAACTATCACAGCCTCTGTAGCGACAGCAGGTGTAGATGACTTTACTAAGTTAAAACCAGGGCAGTGGTTTCGGGTAGGTAACGGAACTAGCCTTAACGCTAAAAAGTATTTGCGCGTGTCTGAAACTGTACCTGCCACAGCCACAATTATCACACTTGACCCAAACACACCTGCCGAACCAGAACTAGCCGTCCTTGACTTCACCATTCAGTCCGCTATGCTGACTAACGGTTCTTTGATGAGCCATTTCTCAGTAGAACGTAATCATACAGACATCGGCGAAATCTTTACTTTTGTCGGCATGACACCTACTAAGATGGACATTAACTGGGCATCAGCAGAGCTGGTAAACGGTACGTTCGACTTTATTGGTAAAACAGCCTTGCCTCTATCAGCAGCAACAAACCTGCCTGCGCCTGTTACACCTTCTTTGGGTTATGATATTCAAGACGGTGTGCGTGGCGTGCCTCTGCTTTGGATGAACGGCACGCCTATGGCAGGCAATTATTTCAAGTCTTTGAGCATCAGCTTAGACAACGGCCTGCGTGCGCAAGACGCTATTTCAAACTTAGGTGCAGTAGGTATCGGCAACGGCGATTGCAGCCCTACAGGTTCGATTGAAGCGTACTTCGCTGACCGCACCTTGTACAACAAGTATGTGGCCGACGAGTATGTGTCTATCACTTTGGGCTGTAAAGACCAAGACGGTTTCGGCTATGTAATTCACATGCCGCGCGTACAGATTATGACGACCAAGGTTAACGCAGGAGGACGGAACGTGGATGTGATGGCGAGCATTGAATACTCAGCCTTCGCTGACTTAAAAAACAAAGATCCAGATATGCGCAAAACCCTGATTATTTACCGCATGGGCAAAGACGCGCAGGTGTAATCTAGTATAATTCATCCAGACCTCGGCACTGTGCCGAGGCATAACTTTTAGGACTTTCTCATGGATATTTGCAAACTGTTTGAAACCAATGCTAAAGCCGAAAACGAAGGTGTAGTAGTCTCCGCAGGGGCGAACGGCGAAACTTTAACAATCGCCCGCCACGGCAATAAGGCATTTACTAAATTCATCCGCAACGAGCGAGAGAAGCACCGCCAATTGCTGGACATGAAGAACGAAGCCTCAGAAGAACTTAACGAGCAAATCTACACGCAAGCACTTGCCAAGCATGTCTTGCTGGGTTGGGAAGGTATGAAGTGGCAGGACGAAGATATGCCGTTCAACCAAGAGAACGCTCTCAAAGCCTTACAGTTGCCTATCTTCCGCGAACTTGTAGCAGGCTACGCGCTAGACAACAACCGCTACCTTGAAGACAAGATTAAGGAAGACGTAAAAAACTCCGAGACTGCCTTGATTGGAACCTGAGTTGGGGCAGTGAAGTAAAGGCACTCACTAAGGTGTGGGAAGATACAGGCAGGATGCCTCCAGCATTGGCCACCCGACCTACACTGAGTGCAGATTTAATTGACTACTTCAATGCTTACCAAACGTTAAGCAAGGCTCGGCAAAGAGGCATGTCAGGTTCACAGCCTATCGTCTACTCAGAGGTACTGGCTTACGCTCACTTCAACGGCTTCGACACTGAGGATACGAGAGAAAAACTGATAACATATGTACAAGCCTTAGACTCTACGCACCTAGAGTGGGAGTACGAAAGAAGTAAAGAAGACAGGGAAGCCTCTAAGAAAGGCAAGAAGTAGTTACATAAGCAAAGCCTTTGTGGGACAATCTCACAAAGGCTTTATTACTATGACCATACCAAATCTACAGTTAGGCATTCAAGCCACAGGCACAGAAGCACTTGACCGCCTCATCAACAGCATAGACAGATTCGACGCTGCCCTAGGCAAGGTAGGGTCTGGCTCGTCGGGTATGTCAGGCTTCGAGTCTGTTACAGAAAAACTCGATGCGATGATTGCCGCTCAGGAGAAGCAGTCTGCTGCCTTATTGTCAGGCATCAAGTCCATAGGGAATGAAACTCGCCGCACCCAAGACGAAGAAACCAAAAAAACAGTAGAGAATGTCAAGAAGAACAACGCTAAGATAGTAGGTTCTTTTGGCGCAATCAAAGGCATGTTTGGTGAAGGTACAGCCTTTAGCATTAAGACACCCACATTCCAGCTTGGCGACGTGGAGTCCACAAATAAAGCCATAGCCTTGTACGAGAAAGCTGCGGACTCGGTGGAGGCCCTAACGCACGCAACCGAAAAAGAACTTGCAAAAATTGATGCAACGGAGGAGAAGTTTTTCAAAAAGAAAATAGAAAGACTGCAAAACGTAGCTAAAGCTGAAGCTGAGGCTGGGACTAGGTTTACGCCTGCGACAGGTGCGAAGGCTGGAGTAGAGCAGATAGTAACAGATAAAGGGAAATTACAATCCGTTTTGCAGTATGAGAAAGAGGCGGCGAGGCAGTTAGAAGCAGAAAGAGCGACGGCAGCACTCAAAGCCTTAGAAGGCCAGAATAAGTTTATTCAGCAAGGGTTGGCTGCTAAGATGCAAGCTAACCAAGCGTCTTACGACTTAGATATGAAGACTGTTGCCGACGCTTTAGCTACCGCCCAGAAGATTGAGCAGGCAAAAACGCAGGAGCATAACAAGTTTTACGCTGCTGGGCTAGAAATGAAGAGAAACTCAGCTCGTGCTGCTTACGACTTAGATATGAAGAACCTAAACGCGGTTCTTGAAGCCGAAGCCAAGGCAGGAAAGGCGCGTATAGCCCAAGAAGAAGCGACTCAAGTGCAGTTAGCGCAAGCTAAGGAGCGGGCGTTCTTTAGCAAACAAAGAGCCTTGCTTAACCAAGCGACACAGACTGCTGGCCCTTCTACGATATGGAACCCTGGCAGCACCAGCCACGGCCTTGCGGCAGTGTCTAAAGCAGCTCAAGACGCGACAGACAAAATAGCCAAGACCAACAAAGGCTTGAACATGTTCGGCCTGACTGCTGGTGACGCACACAGCGCAGCACGAGGACTTGCAGCAGGCTTCAACGCTTTGTGGCTGACTTGGGGCAACCTTGCACCTATGCTTACAGGCGCAGCCGTGTCTATGGGCTTGAAGAAAGCCTTCGATGTGGGCGCTGAGGTCGAGTACCAGATTAAGTTCATGCAAGTTTTAGGGCAGACTACAGAAGAGCAAGGAAAGATAATCCGCGCTCAACTGCGCCAGATTGACCAAGACACGCAATTCTCAATGGTGGAGCTGTCTAAACAGATGACGGTAATCATGCAAGCAGGCAGAACAGCAAAAGAAGCCCTCGCAATGTTGCAGCCTGTGGCTGATACAGCCATTGTCGGGATGGTAGACCTAGACACGGCTACTACATTGATGAACCAGACTTTGAATGTGTTCCGCTTAGACGCGAAAGACGCAAGCCTTGTAGGGTCTCAATTATTTCAAGCTACTAAGTCTGGGGCTTTGAATATGAAGGACTTAGCGGACAGTATGCGCTACGCCAGTACTGCCAACGCACAGTTCGGCCAGAATCTTCCTGATGTGCTGTCTATGATAGTCGCTATGGCGCAAGTAGGGATTAAAGGGACGCAGGCAGGAACTTCATTAAACAACTTTTTGATAGATATAAGCGGGAGGACTCCTAAAGCTATCAACGCTATGAAGGAGCTAGGCAAAGCTGCGGGAACTACTATAGAATCTTTTGATGAGATGGGTAAGCGGCGCAGTGCCATTGACATCTTTAAAGATATTGCAGCCTCAGCAGCCAAAGCCGAGGAAAAGCTAGGGTCAAAAGGAGTAGCCAAACTCTACTCCCAAATATTCTCTATCCGTGGGGCTAGAGAGTTCTTCGCTATGTTGAGCGAAGGCACTAAGAAAGTGGAAGGTCTAGCAGAAGAGATAAGGAAAGTAGACCCAAACGCAGCGTGGGAAGGTGCTAGAGGCCTGATGGATACTACATTAGGAGGGATGGAACGCGTTAAGTCCACCTTTATCGGGAGCTTGGACGCTGTGTTTGAGGCTTATGGAAAGAGTTTCAAGTCTTTCGTTGGTGACCTAGAAGCCTCTGTAAATTCCGAGGCTTTCCAGACCTCGTTGCACGGTATATTTGCTGCGGTAAACGTAGCATACAAAGCCGTTTCAGGCTTTATCGGTCTAGTCAACGCCTTGCCTCACAGCGTAGAAGCCTTAATAGTGGGCTTTGTCGGTTGGAAAGTAGCTATGATGGCACTTAACGTGCAGAAGGTTGTAGCTCTAGGCATGGAGAAGACTTACGCAGCAGCGGTTGCTTGGTCAACTGCCGCCGAAGCTCGCAAAACTGCTGTAACGCTAGCCGCAACTACTGTAGCCGCCACTAATGTAGCTGTTACTACAGCAGGCGCAGTTGCAACTACCGCTCAAGGGGTTGCTATGGCAGCTAGCGTTGCGCCTACTGTGGCCGCAACTGTCGCTACACGGGCTTACGGCATAGCCTTAGCATTCGCAAAGCACCCGCTTGTAGGCATCATAACTACAATTGCGCTTATGGCCTCTACTTGGTGGGCGGCTAAAGGCATGATTGAGGACGCTAATAAAGGCATATCAGATAGTGTGGTTGAGAATGGCAAGATTAGTATAGGGATGCTTGACAAAGAGATAGAAAAAATAAAAGAACGTAATGCGTTATTGACTGCCAAAGTTGACCCTTACAAAGCGGTCGAGGAAGACCTAGATGCTCAGAGCCGCCAGCAAGCCGCAGATAGGGCGCTACTGAAAGAAGCGAAAGAGCATATGTTTAGTGGGTCCAAAGGGACTTCGGACTACTGGTCTAAGGAATCTATGAGACTATCAGCAGCTATCGAGGAGAGGGAGAAGATTCTCATAGAAGCCCGAGGAAAGTTAAACTTAGCTAGGGAAGAGGATTTGTGGACAGAAGCTGCCCAAGCCTCTGCGGCCAAGGCTAAATTCAACTCTCAGAACGCCCCAGGCGTACCTACTCCCGAAGGAGCTGATGAAGGCAAAGGTGCGAGAGTAGCCGAAGAAGCGGGCCTTAAAATGTTTGAGGCGGCTCAGAAGAGGTACGACCAGCGCGAAGCACTTGACAAGAAATTCTACGAGCAATCTGAGAGAAGGCTCAAGCACCAGCTTGAGACAGAAGTAATTACACAGGGCGAGTATCAAGTCAAGTCCTTGCTGTCTGTTGAAGAAGCACGAAGGAAGCAAATTGACAACTTAAAAGAGTTCATGGGTGAGCGGGCCAAACTAGAGGCAGGCAAAGCTGCGGTTAATCCGAAGTCGCCTATTGGCCCGTCCTTGATAGCTGGTTACGACAAAGCCATCGTGATGCACACTGACAAAGTTAAGTTGAACAAAGAAGCTATAGATAACAACACTGACGCTAGAAGGGAAAACTCTGAGTACGCGATGGATAAGTGGATATTCGAGGACACCTCTGCCTTGTCAGACCTGACCGACGCGATAAATGTAGACAACGAGGCCCGCAAACGCGCAAATGACACCACCATTAAGAACTTAGGACTGTCGCAGGACACTCGCACAGCGGCAGCAGCCGAGATAGAGTTCATAGAGAAGCACGCTGCTGCTATGAAAACTTTAGAGCGAGAAATAGCAGACAAAGGCGCGGCTCAAGTAGCTTTAGCTCAGGCTATTTCTGAGGCATATAAAGCAGGCGACGTTGAAGGTGCGCAGGTGCTTATACAGCGGTTGTCTGAGTTCAGTGCTAAGTTAGATGCGCTGAGAGAAAAGTACGGCACTGCAAAGTCTACTTTATCCGACTCCGCCAAAGCCGCTGGACAGGACGCTATAAACAACGCTGTCTTATTGTCTATTGAAGAAATGATGGACCCAGACAAAGCAGCTTTGTGGGGAGACACCTTTGCACACGCTATAGGCAGAGTAGGAGAAGCCTTGCGCGGAATTACTGCATCGTTGGACAAATATTCTCAAAAGCAGAAGCAGTTGAGTAAGCAAGAAAAGTTCGCCAAAGAGCAGATGATGGACGGCGAAAAGAAGAAGAAAAGTGTAATCGCTAGGATTGATAATGAGAGGGCGGGCGCACAGATAGACCACTACGCTGAGATGGCAGGAGCGGCTAAAAACTACTTTGACGAAGGGTCTACAGGCTACAAAATTCTGCACGCGACTGAGCAGGCGTTTAGAGCCTTCCAGATGGCAGCCTCTATAGCCGCTATTGCTCAAGGCGGGACTGAGACAGCGGCTTCCGTTGCTGGCAGTTGGGCGAGAGCGGCAGCGGACACTGTTGCTGGCGTAGCCAAAACCTTCGCACAGTCTGGGTGGTTTGGCTTTGCAGGCGCAGCGGCTATCGTTGCGGTAATGGCTGGGCTAGGCGTGAAGGTAGGCAGCGTAGGCGGTGGAGGCATGTCGGCTGAAGAGAGGCAGAAGACGCAAGGCACTGGCACAGTGTTTGGCGACAAAGAAGCAGGCTCAGAGTCTATCAAGAAGAGCCTAGAGCTTGTGTCTGCCGACTCTAAATTTGAGCTGACTCAAAACTCTAAGATGATTAAGCACCTGAGTAGTATTGACCAAGGCATAGGAGGCTTAGGCAACTTGTTGCTGCGGATGCCTCAGTTCTCTGGCGACTTTGACGCAAGTGAGTACAGCAAGGACTTTAAAGCTACTGGATCTGTGCTAGGCACAGCAGCAGGACTTGCTATGGGGTCGGCTATAGGAGCATATATTGGCGGCACATCTATAGGTGCAATGCTTGGTGCGGCAATAGCAGGTCCAATTGGGTACATAGTCGGGGCAGTCTTAGGCAGCGTCCTAGGCAGTGCTTTGGGCGGACTCTTCGGCTCTAGCTTGTCAGTAGACGACTACGGCATCAAAGGCGGTAAGCAAGACCTCAGCAAAATTTTAGCGGAAGGATTTGAAGGCCAGACTTACATCAAGAAGACTAAGAAGAAAAAGTTCTTAGGTATAAGCTCGTCGAGCTCGTGGGAGGAGACCGAAGACCTAGACACCGAGATGGAAGACCAGATTACGAAGGTATTCCGAGGCATCGTTGACAGCTTGTCTGTAGCGACTGAAATCTTAGGGCTGGAGTCCAGCGTGTTCGAGGACAGGCTTAAAAGCATTACAGTCGAACTGGGCCACATTAGCTTAAAAGACCTATCAGGCAAAGAGGTGCAAGAACAACTTGAGAAAGTGTTTGGCGCAGCAGCCGATGACATTGCCAAAGGCATTATGCCAGGACTTGAGGAATTCCAAAAAGTAGGCGAAGGTTACTTCGAGACCATTATTCGCGTGGCTAACGGTACAGCCATAGCAGCCTACGCACTAGAGAAGTGGGGCATCGCGGCTATCAAGTGGACTGACATTACTAACAAGCAGGGCGACGTATCTACAGAGATTATCCGCGAGAGCGTAATGGCAGACGAAGCTGTAGGATATAAGTGGATGCAATCTTCGGACATCAACAAAGAGTTAGGGCCAGACACAGACTGGAAAGACGTAGATCCTGACTCTGCTCTTGGTAGGTACATAGCGGAACAGCAGAGAATAGACCCGAACTTTGGGAAGAACGGCTTTAACTTTGGCCCAGGAGCAGGGTTAGGAGGCGAAGGCACGCAAACCTACGTAGAGCAAGAAGCTATCTTGTCAGGCGTAGGCGAGATGGTGCGCGACTTTACAGGCACTGACGAAGAACTTATAGACTTCATCAACGGCTTGTACGACATTCGCAAAGCAATGGCACTTGTAGGCACAGACACTATTGACCTATCCGCAGCCATGATTAAAGGCGCAGGCGGCATGGAAGTTCTGAGTGCAGGCTTGGACACTTACTTCAACAATTTCTTTACCAAAGAAGAGCAAGCCAACGCTAAACGCGCGGCGGCTGAGGAAGCGTTTGCCAAAGCTGGTATAGCAGTACCCGCCAGTTCTGCCGCATTCCGCGAAATGATTGCAGGTATAGATACTTATACCGAGGCAGGGCAGAAACTGTACGGCATATTGATGTCACTTGTACCTGCTATGGACGCAATCGGCAACGAATTTGGCTCTGTTGCAGAGATAGCCGACCAAAGAAGAAGCCAAGAAATCCGCATTATGGAACTGACAGGCAAGGAATCGGAAGCCCTTGCGGCCAGTCGCCATGATGAACTCATGCAGATGGACCCAACTCTAAGAGCAAACCAAGAGTATATTTGGATGCTCGAAGACCAGCAGAAAGTTTTGGAAGGCTTGGAGACAGCCTCTAACGACGCTATGGCTGCGGTTACAAAGGCAGTCAACAAAGAGAAAGAAATCTGGGAAAAGGCGAGAGCCGAGGCTCAGGCGACTATCGACTTGCTGTCACCCTTGTTTGAGTTGCTTAAAAAGAACATAAACGAGCTGTACGGTGAGGTAGACCAGACTGAGCAAATGGAAGCCGCCAGAGCTAACCAGTACATACTGGACTCGTTAGAGAACTTTAGATTGACAGGAGAGCTGCCAGAGTTTGACGACATGTCTGAAGCATTAACCGCTGTACGCGCTGACCTAGCCAAGAACAACTTCGCTACCCAAGAAGAAGCTGACCGAGCTAGACTGTTGCTGGCAGGTCGGCTTACTGTGCTTAAAGATGCGGCAGGCGAGCAACTGTCAGAAGCAGAACTTGCACTCGAAGCTGCAAACAAGCAGATCAAACTCTTGGACGACATACTGGCTCTTGCGCAGAAGCAGTTAGACGAAGCGATTAACGGCGTTGGCGTTCAAAAAAGCATAGCCGAGGCACTGGCAGACCTCGCCCTGTCTATAGCAGCATTGAATGCTGGGCAGTTAGGGCAAGAACAGTCCGCATGGGACTCTGAGAACAAAGCGAGGCAGGATGCAAACTATGCTTTGCACGCTAAATACGAGAAAGCTGTTAAAGCAGAGTACGACGCATCTTGGAAAGTCGGCGTAGGTTTGGAGTCTCCTGAGTGGCTGGCCTTGAAAAGGATGGAACTTGAGCAAGTCAGACTTGAACTCAGTAACGCTATATCTGCTTATGAGAAGTGGAAACAAGATACTCCAAGGCCTATTGCGCCTCCTCCTCCTACAGATGTGCCAGAGCCTCCTACATCTGGCGGCTCTACTGTAGGGGGCTCAAGAAGTTTTGCTTACATCGAGCCTGAACAACCTACTTTTGTAGCAGCTCGTACAGCACCTACAAACAACGACTCTCCTCTAGCTTTGCAGATAGAAGGGCTTACAGAGGCAATTACTAACCTATACAATAGCAACACAGCAGAGAATCAGGCGATTGCAACTTCGCTGTTACAGGTAAAACGCTTACTAGAGTCTGTGACTTCTGGTGAGAACACTGTAAGAGTAGAGACCGTAACGCCTGACCAACCTGTAGCCAAAAAGGTCGCTAAAGTTTAACTATGTACTTCATTCGTCCGATAACCTTCACCGACGCAAATCTTCTGAGCAGTAACGTGCCAGAGGATGACGCGCCGCTGTGGAACGCTGCGACGATATATAAAGTAGGGGACAGGGTACAGTTAGCTGCTACCCACCTTATTTATGAATGCGTGTTTGACAAAGACATTGCAGGCAAGGATCCGTCCGATCCTTTGAGCGCGACTCATTGGCTGAAATTGTGGAACACGAATCGCTGGCGTTGTTTAGTGCCGCGTATCAGCTACCCCACAATGCAGTCGGACAATATTACTTACACATTTAAACCAGGACTTGTGGACAGCGTTGCCATATTGGGCGCATTCTGCACTAGCGTAACTGTAACGATGACTAACGGCGGCATTGAGGTGTATAGAGCAGAAAAGACGCTTTCGTCTGACCCTGCCACAGTGTACGACTGGTACACCTACTTCTTTGAGCCTATCGAATCAATAAGCGACTGGATCTTTAACGACTTACCGCCTTACCCTAACGCCGAAGTTACTGTAGAGTTTGAAGGCGGTGCGTCTATGCACGTAGGCAACATAGTTATAGGGCGCAAGATGTTGCTAGGGCGCACTCAGTTTAGCGCAGGGTTTAGTATTCAAGACTGGTCTAAGAAAGAGGTCAATCAAAATTTTGGTACGGTAGATGTGCTTGAGCGAAGTTACTCCAAGACGATGAGCTTGAAGGTTCACTGCCCTAACTTTAGAATAGACAAAATCGGCGTAGAGTTGGCAAAAGTACGCGCAACACCTGTAGTTTGGGTAGGCGCAGAAAACCTTTACGGCAGCTTGATAGTCTACGGCTTTTACAAAAGCTGGGACATGGTTATTCAATATTTTGATGAGAGCGTATGCTCGCTAGAGATAGAAGGACTTGTATGAGTATTCCTGTATTAACGCCTCCTCCAGTCTACCCTAGTAGGCAGAGGCCCGCTTTGTTTGCCGAGGAAGGCGACCAGTTTATCGGCTGGTTTGCGACTGCCTACGAGCAGCAAGTTATTACCGTAAACTGGGTGAGCGCATCTTTGGCAGGCTTGGATACTAGCGTACAGGCAGCCGAAGAGAGCAAAGTTGCAGCGGCGAAAAGCGCAGCAGCGGCGGAAGCAAGTGCGCAGGTGGCGGGTGCAGCTTCGGGGGCTATGCGCTGGGTAAGCGGTACAAACTACCCAATCGACGCACTTGTGTTTAGCTCTGTCAATGGGCTGACATATAGGCACAAAGTGGCAGGTGTAAGCACGATTGACCCGTCACAAGATACAGCAAGCTGGTGGCTAATCGGCAGTCCATTGTCAATGCCAACGGTGAACGTAGTAGCAAACACAAATGCACAGGTTGGCGTTAATCACCTGCTGACAGCGGCCTGCACACTGAGCTTGCCAGCTTCTCCAGCTATTGGCGACACTGTGGCTATCACATGCTTTGTAGAAGGCTGCAAACTTGACTTTAGGGGTCAGAACGCAATGGGATCAGCGCAGAACTTGGTGGAAATAAGCGAAGTTCCATACTACGCACTATTAAGTTCAACAGGATTAACGAAAGGCTGGATAAAAACATGACGACAATGAGCGGAGTTTTTGGCGGAGTTTCTAACTCCGTATTATTGCAAGAATACACGTTTGGTACCGGCTTTTATGCTGTCCCTAGGACTGGCTGGTACAGAGTTTTGATCGCGGCGGCTGGCGGCGGCCCAGCAACAGGAACGTCTCCTGGCCTAGCCGCTGGTGGCGGCGGGTGGGTTTTTAAAGATTTTTATTTTATAAAAGGCGCGAACATCCAGTATGCTGTTGGCGCAGGTGGAACATATAACACTGCTGGCGGCAACTCGTCATTTGATGGAGTCACTTGCGGAGGCGGCGGCGGCGGACATAGCAGTGACGGCGGCAAAGTAGCCGGCCTGCCTGGTGAATTTGGTGGAAGCGGTGGAGGCTCAGGCCTGTATAAGCCTACTGGCAACCCTACGCCAGTAGCTGGTGGTGGCGGCGGCGGCGTAAGCGGCGGCGCTAACGGTGAAAACAATTCAGGGGCAAAGCTGACCCAAGGCTTCAGCGCCGATGGTGGTTGCGGAGGCGGCGCGGCTGGGATCATAACTTCGGCGATAGGCGGCGTAACAGAATTATGCCGAGGCAGCGGCTACAGCCCAACAGTTGGAAGTGGCGGTTGGGGTGTAGTTGGGGGGCAAAACGGCCTAATTCAAATTTATGGGAGAAAATAATGCAAAGATACGCTAAATTACTCAATAACATTGTTCAAAATATTGTCGAATCTGACGTTGACCCAGATGCTGAACTTGGGGAATGGGTCGCGTGTCCTGACAACACTGGCATGGGCTGGACTTACAACGAGAAAACGGATACGTTTAGCGAGCCAGAAGTACCACACCGCCCTGTTATTCGCATTGACAAAATTACAGTGACTCCGAGCGAAGGCTCAGAAGTTGTTGGCAATGAGGTTACCGCGCCTGAAGGCTCAATGATTGAAGTGACCGCATCTTTGATTTCACCCAAAGACGGCAAGAGAATTCCAGCGACGACTAAATTTAGAATGCCGTTCACTGCCAGCGACGGACGCGAAAAAATCCTGCTTGCTGATATGACGAACGGCACTATCACTGTGAAGTCACACTTGAAAGATTCAGGTAAGTGGTCCATCACAGAAGCTAACATTAACCGCGACTTGCCAGACACTGATGATATGGAGTTTGCAGGCATCAATGTTTTTGTTTATGAAGTTTAAACCATGCGCATAGCATTCTACAAACACCAACGCAACGGATTCGAGCGATTGCTTGGCTCTACTGTTAAGCTGTTTGACAAAGGGCAATACTCGCACTGTGAACTTGTGTTCCCTGACGGCATGTGGGCAAGCTCTAGCTACCCTGACGGTGGCGTAAGGTTAAAGCAAATAGAGCTAAACCTGCAACACTGGGACCTGCTGACCTTGCCTTTTGCCGATCAAGTCAAAGCGCGGCAATGGTTTGAAGACAACCAAGGCGCAGGTTACGACCTTGCAGGCATTTTGCGGTTTGCTTTGCCGTGGTCTAGGCATTCAAGGCGCAGATACTTCTGTTCAGAAGCTTGCGCAAAAGCGTTAGGACTTAACGAACCTTGGCGGTATGGACCGAACGGCTTGTATAACGTGATAAAAGATTTTACTAAGGAGTAGTTTGATGAGTGAAGATAGCCAGTTTCAACCGCAGATGCAGCCAATGCCTCAGCCGATGCCACAAAAAATCATTGACGTAAAGTTGCCGCTGACGTGGCTGCTTAGTGCCATAGGTTCTTTTGCTTTATTTATTGCCGTCCTCTATTTCAAAGTAGATACTGTAGCTACAGCCATTGAAGTAGGAAGGGTAAACACCCAATCAAACTTAGCCAAGATTGAGAACAACCAGACGAGGATCTCAAGACTTGAGCGCGACGTTACAGTCCTTGAACGCGACTACGACACCTTGGTAAAGACTGTAGATTCTACTCGGGCAGACTTAGGCAAACTTAAAGAAGAGGTTCTACGAGCCAATTACAAAGGCAGAGCAAGGGACCTTCAATAATGAAGTTCGGCTTAATTAAAAACTGGCAAACGCAGGCAGTAAGGCTGTGGACAATGCGCATTCTTGCACTATTGTTCTTGCTCGAAGTCGTCGGGTTTGCAGTGCAAATGACTTCTGACCTGCACAGTAACCCGTGGATGCGCGTAGGCTTCGGGCTGGCAGGTATTGTACTATCTTTGGCCGCTATGGTGGCCCGACTTGTATTCCAAAAAGAGTTAAAGGAGAAAGTCTATGGCAAGGATGAACACGAAGCAGTGGTCTAAAGCGTTTGCTGCTGTGTCTGGCGGAGCAGTCGCAGTCGCTTTAGTTGTGTCCCAAATCCACGAAGGCAGAAAGTATACGCCTTACCTAGACCCTGTAGGTGTATGGACAGTTTGTGACGGCATTACAGGAACGGATGTTGTGCAGGGAAAAACTTACACAGATGAAGAGTGTGACGCGCTAGGAGCGAAACACTTGAAAATTGCAGAGGTAGGCGTAGACCGAGTGATTAAGGTTAAAACAACTGTGTGGCAGAAGGCTGCATTGATTGACTTTACTTACAATTTAGGCGAGCCTGAACTAAGAAGCTCCACCCTTGCTAGGCACTTTAACGCAGGGCGGCCAGAAGAAGGCTGCCGTGAACTGTCAAAGTGGGTGAAAGGCAGAGTCAAAGGGCAACTTGTGACTCTTAGAGGGTTGGTAGACAGGCGCGAGGATGAGTACATTTTATGTACCAAAAAAGATGCTGTATAAGTTGCTGTCTGTAGGCGCATTGTTGGTAGGTATTGCTGCCACTGGTGCAGCTTGGAAGTACCAAGAATATAAGTACGAAGCAAGGCTGGGTGCGACAGTGCTTGCGCATGAAACTGCCAGAGGTGATGCGTACGCACTGGCGAAACTGGAAACCGAAAGAATTAAGAAGGAGTATGAAAATGCAATCAATAAAGCCGAGCAAACTGCGAGGAGAAACAAAGTGGCTGCTGATACTGCCGCTGCTTCTTCTAACAGCTTGCGCAGCACCCTCGAAACCTTACGTGCAAGCCTGCCCTACGTTGCCGTCGAGGCCTGCGCTAAACGAGCCGACACCCTTATTACCGTTCTCAACCACTGTCAGCAAGAATATACAGAACTGGGAAAAGCTGCTGACAGAATAGCAAGAAATAGAGACTTGCTGATAGACGTATGGCCTAAGTAATGTAGTATAATACTTAGGTTACTCCAGATAAGCTCTTACGCTTAAGTAACACCACTTTGGCGAGGCACATACACAGTGACCTCGCCTCTTTTTGATCTAAACCTTTCTATCTACAGTAACTATAGTGTCGTTGTGCCAGCCGCCGTGAGCCACCAGCAGTACCTCTACTATCTCAAAACCGTACTTCTTGCCTATGCCTCCACTATTCCAACCACAAGTTATGACTGTTCCACCGGATTTTACTATCCTGCCTATCTCTTTCTTCTGGTTGCTCCAATAGCTGGCCTGTGTTGTCTGCATATTAACTGAGTGTTCCAGCTTCTTGTAGCTTTCACTGACCTGCCTAGGAGAGTAAGGTGGGTCGTACAGAACGACTTCTACAGATTCATCTTCAAACAACTTTAAAAAGTCCAACGCATCTTTGCAGTAAGTTGTATTGAAGCTAGGGTCTAGGTCATTAGTCACATTAGCTATCTTATTGCTATTAGCGAAAGGGTCGATTACGAGGCTTTTGCCTTCTGTATACTTACGAATTAAGTCTCCTATAGCTTTAATGTCGAAAGTGTTAGAGCAAGGCATGGCCCATGTTCGGGCGAGTTTCATAAGTTTTCCTCGTCAATAGTAAAAGCATCTTCGTCTCCTTTCGCCCACATTAGAAATCTAGTCGCCGCTTCCTGCGCAGGCGTAATTGATTCCTCGCTGACTGGTCTGGGTTCATACGAGGCATGGACTCTAAGGTCTCCTTCTTCGCCGCCCTCAACATCTTCAATTGTGATTATTATTTTAGCCATAATTTAATCTTCTTTCTTAAGTTGTTTTAACTTTAAAATTGTGCCACACAATACAAAAACTGCCCAAACAAAAAGTACGGCTAGCGTTTCCAAGACTAAATATTTCCACGGAACGCTAAACAGTATTTGTGCTGCGATTAACTGAATCCATATAACCACGCTTAATGTAAATATTGTGTTACTGACTCCTACAATTTCATTCCGTTTCGCTCGAGCCTCGTTGTTAATCAAATCCTCAGCGTCTAGCCTGTCCTGCTCTTTTAAGTAAGCCTCACACCCAGCAGGAGATAACTTGGATAACATCGATGGCGGCATTCTTGGTGCGCGTGTTTTGGGAGGGTATAGGCTTCTCATTCTACTTCCGCCTCAACCACTCCCATTTTGTACTTCTTGCCTTTGTATTCAAAGTAATAAGTTGTATCCGTATGCATTAAACATTCGGCTACAGACCTAATAGCTACACGAGTCACGTCTGTTTTCTCGCCTACCCACGCAGTTCCTCCTTTATTCACTCTACCGACATAAATGTCTCCAGTTATAGGGCTTGTCCCTACAGTTAATTTAGTAGCCATATTTACTCCTTTTACTTTTTAAAAACATAAGCGAAGGCCAGTTCAAAGCGCGTGAGTATTTTGTACTTGTACGTTTTAAAATGAATCCCTCCCTTTTCCCACGACTTGCCGCGCCAAATTCGGTTTAAAGACTTGCTTGCTGCTGAGTTCATATTTAATCCTCTCGTAAGGTTTTTACCTTTATGCCGCTACTTCCGTCCAGTAAAAGTATGCCGTTTAAGTCCCTTAGGTCTGCTTCGCTACCGCCGTTATCAAACTTTTCCCACACTTTAGACGCGAGCAGGTTAAGGACAGCCACGGTTACCATTCCACCACTATACCTGAGCCTGTCCTGCGCCCCTGCCCAATTGTTGTTAATTTCGTGCAGTTCTCTTTCTGATATAAGGTTGTGGTCGATTTCTATCATAGCGACAACATCCTTACTGCATCTGATTGTCTTTATAGTTTTCATTCCTCTACCTCTACTCCGTCTTTCGATGTAACAATTTCAAATGTAACTTTGGCTTTGTGGTTGTATAGCAGGTTGCCGCCTGTAATCTCTACCTTAACAGTAAGATTTTCAGTGGCCAAGTAGCCAGCGTCTAAACCTGCCAGCTCTAACGCCTTGTTAATCAAACCTTCACGGATGTCGCCTTCTGTAAGGTCAATCTCCGTGCGGTCAATGCACGCTTCTTCTTTAATCACTGTCATTTTCTTCTCCTGAATTGGTGGACTTGCGCCCGCCCGAATCTAAATCTTCACGAAGCTGCTTTAGGTTTATAAAGCCGCAACCTGAAAAGGCGTAATGCTTGCCTCTTCTCCATGTGCCAGCAGCTACTCTGCGAGCAATCTTCTTGTGGTTCTCTTCTGGGAACAAAGCTAAGTAGCGGCTCACAGGTATCCAGCCGCCCAGCATGTCGTCCAGCATGTGTATGTCAAACTCTTTTTGAGTCATCCCTGCTTTGAGGTTCGTGTCTTCCATTTTACATTCTCCTTATGAAATCAAGGTGATAATGAGTACCGCGAAGGCTCCCCAGACTGCCATAAATATAACGCAGGCTTTTCTATTCTCGCGGCGCATCTGCTGTAAAACGTCCTCTACCGCCGCCTGCTGCCGAAGTTTAGCCCTCTCTACGGTCTCGGACATACTGTCTAAGTCTTTACTCATAGATCCTCCTAAGTGAAAAATGCAACCGCTATGTCGGCTGCTAAGGCAGCACACGCTATAGATAAAGCTACGCCAGCCAGTATAAGTATTCTCTGATTCCATAACTTTACCTCTCTTGAATACTCCTTAGCCAGCAGTTCAGTCTGCTTGACCTTCTCTTCCATTAAAGACGCTTTGGCTAGAAGCTCTTCTAGATAAATTTCTTCTTTCATATTATTTAAGGGAAAAGTTAGTAAGAATTGACGCCATGAATATTATATTCATTACCATTAAAGTAGCTAACACCCAAGACATGTTGTGGCATCTCCTCATTGTGTATTCAACTTCTTCCATCATGTACTTAAACAAGACTAAGCTGCGAGCGAAGTCGTTTGTTAGTTGCTCTGCTCTGTCTAGGCTTTCTTCTTTCATGTTTTACCTCGCAAGGGCAGTGATTGCCTTGGTTATATCTTCTAAATCTTTGCGTACCCGCTCCTGCTCCGAAGCCTGGCGGTCTTGTAGGTTCTGTTGAGATAGGTAACTATTCACCCACGCTATCAGCTTCTCGTCATCCGCCATGTAGTGCTCTACCTTACCTCCGTTAAGGGTAACAATATCGACGCAGTACGGTACAAAGGAATTCACCATAAGGAAGACCTGCTCTCCAGACTTGAATGTAATAATAAAGCTCCCATACTGATGAGATGTTCTTTCAACAGAAATAACTCCGTCAAGGATAGTTCTGCTGACATAGCTTACTGCCTCAGAGCTTGAGTTAAATAATTTTTCTGCCATAATATAGTCCTTAAAGTTTAATAACCTGCTGTGCAAAAGCGTCACACAGGTCTGAATGCGTAACCAGCAACACTTGGTCGAAGTCTGATGACGCTACTGCGCCTAACATATT
Source organism: Hesperophylax consimilis (assembly GCF_061612785.1). Taxonomy (NCBI): domain Eukaryota; kingdom Metazoa; phylum Arthropoda; class Insecta; order Trichoptera; family Limnephilidae; genus Hesperophylax; species Hesperophylax consimilis. The sequence goes on along the minus strand of NW_028301347.1, from coordinate 54,546 downwards.
CAACTCGCGCCGCTCGTCACACGCTGCTGCTGCCTCATCCAGTATCATAAACCTAGAATTCGGCAAAAATGTTTTCGTAAGAGCAATTCTAATTGCCAGCCCTAGCGCATCAAGCGTAGACCCTGACAAGCCTGAGACTGGTTGGCCGTTGACTTTGAAGCCGTTACTCTCACGCGTTACCACAGATACTTGGCCTCGAATGTCGGTAAAATACTTTGACACAGAAGCCAAAACAGAAGACCACAACTTGTCGGCAATGTAAGGTCGAGCCGCTTTCAACTTCTTAATTAAAGCGTTGTTTTCTTCCCTCTCCTTAACTTCACCTTTATACCGTACCAAGAGCTGCTTGCTTACTTCAAGCTGGTGCAGCCGCTCTGCCTCTACTGCCTCAAGGGTTTGCAGCTCTCTTGATGTCTGCTCAATCGCTTTTTCTGCTTCTACGTGCCGACCAATGCTTTCACCCAACTCTGCTAACTTGCCTGTAATCTCGTCCAACTCCTTAGCAATTACTCCTTCTGTAGGGAACTCCCCGCACTGTTTGGTAAGTGCCCCAACGCGTTTTTCAGCGTTAGCTTTCTCGGCTTGTGCTTGCTCCGCCGCTTTAACCTGTGCTGCATGCAACTTTTGCAATTTAAGTGCAGCAGACAGCTCGGACTCCACGTCCTCTACTCCCTTCGTTACATCTGGGCCTACCCACTTCCACTCAGGGGGCATAACATCAAAGTTTGTTACTTTGACATAAGGACTGGCATTCTCCAAGGCGTTGCGAGCTGCTGTGTCAACCTCTTCAATACTCTCACAGGCATTGATTGAATCCTCATAAGCCGACAACTCCTCGGCTGTGTGCTCAATGGACTCCTTTAGAGTTTGCAGTTCTCGGTACAGTTGGCTATTACGTAACTGAACTTCTGGCACATCTGTCAAGTCTTTGTCGCAGAAGGCACAAGAAGTTTCTTTGATGATTCGTGCTTCTGTCTTTGTCGCGTTGGTACGCAAAGTAGCCAGACGCTCCTTATAATCTTTGTGGTCTTCTTTAAGTTGTTTGAGCCGTTCTTCTACGTGTTTTCGGTCAGCCGAAGGGTAGTCACAACGTCTCACTAACCCCGCATAGACTGCCTTGGCGGACTCCAGTAAAGCGCCTTCAGCAACTTGTTTTCTTAGCGCCTCTACTTCTGCCTCGTCAACAGCTTTTGCCGTGACCACAGGTACTACAATCTGACTCAACTCCTCTACAGTACGCGCCAACTGTTTGCGCAAGGTGGTAGCCTCAACTTGTTTACGCAAAACAGCAGCCAACTTCTTACTCCAATCTTCTTGGTCGATTCTGTAGCTTTGGTACTCCTGCTCTGAATCGTCAAACTCTTTGCGCTGTTTAGCGCCTAGCTCTTTCAACTCAATAATCTTAGGGTTAGGCACATAACTGTCTACGACTGCCTGCATCTCTTCAACCTTAGCCTCAAGACTAGCTGTTGCGCCCAGCTCCCATTGAGACTGCGCAAGCTCTACTGCTCGGTCGATGATCTCAAAGCCTGCCAACGACTCAATCAGATCCACCGCAGCCGATGGACCAGAAGCCAGTGCGCCTCGCAGATTAGATTGGTTAGCGATAAGTAGGTTGTTGATTATCTTTGCAGGTGCTCCCAGCAGACCCTCTACAAATTTGGTGACTTCGGTCTGCCCAGTCACAGTCAAAGCAGCTTCTGTGAACAGCTCCGCGCCAGCCTTGCTCCGCGTGACTGTGTAGTTTGTGCCGTTGACTGTAAACTCTAACGCTACTTTCAGGCTAGAAGCCTTCTCGCCCCACGTCACCGTGTCGTCCAGCGACTGAGGCAGAGCCGTAGCCCCGAACCATGCATAAGAAATGCCTTGGATTAAGCGAGACTTGCCTGCTTCATTCGCTCCCCGTACAGCATTAACCCCCGAGGAGAAATCAATTGTCAAGTCTTTGTGCTGTGCAAAGCATTTAAGTGTAAGTTTTTTAAGCATTGCTGCCTTCCAATAAAGGTTTAATTTTCTTCCACTCCTGCTCAGTAAAGTAAGTCTCTAAAGCCTTGCTGACTGAGAAAGATTGAACGTCTGCCAAGTTGTTAAATGCCGCGTTGTCGCTCTGGCCTTCTATCTCTACAGCATTTGTTATTACGAAAGCGTCCGATATAAAGCGCAGGCGAGAAATAGTAGACACAACCTCAGCAGCCTGCGCTGCCGTAGCCTTGCCTGTCACGCGTATAAAATTAGCGTCAACATTTACCGCTTCTGTCCAGTCTACTTCTTTGTACTTAGGGTCGGAAAGGTACAAGCTGCAATGTCTAGGTTCGTGGGTGCTGCTCAAGGTCAGGTAACTTTTATACACCTCGCCCAAGCAATCCGACACGCTTGTAGGAATCTGGTTGCCCACAATAATAGCTTTGCCGACTACTCGTCCGTGGTGTTCATGCCCCACAATAACATGCTTGGCAGGGCAGAGTTCTAGTTGCTCTTTAGTAATGTTTAACGAGTGGTCAGACTGAACAGCAAACTTGTTGTCCACGTTACAGTGCAAGAACAGGTACTTTGTGTCAGCAGGTACAACCAGCAAAGCCTCGTCAAACGCTGCTTGGTTTTGCAGGTGTGGGATTGCCCAGCCACAGCCTTTGATTCGTCTAGGCTTTGTGACTACCTCTACGTCATGGTCAGGGTCACTTTGTAGAATCTCGCAGAGCAGCCCGAAGCTGGAGAGTTCGTTGCTGTTCTTTGGCAGGTCGTGGTTGCCTGCGCAAAGGTACAAGGTCTTCCCCGTCTCCTTTAGCCAAACGCCCAGCACTTGCACAGTCTCCAACAGGTCTGCCAACGGCACGTTTGACGTGTCAAACAAGTCTCCGTTGATTAAAACGTCTGTGTCTATTTTGCTCAATATAGACTGCAATGTACTTACAATAAACTTCCGCAACTTGTAAGCGGAGTCAGGTGTAGTGCCTGTGGCGCGAATTGCGCCGATATGGGTATCGTTAATTACTGTTAGGTTCATCTAAACTCCTCTTGTAAAACCGACTTAATCTCTCTAGTCGTAAAAGTAGGCAAGCCTGTAAAGTCCCATGACCCGCCTTCTCGGTGGATGAACATGTCGAATTCAGGCATCCGCCACAACTTGCTCGGTGAGTGGTAAATAAAGACTAGCGGCGCACTGCCTGCAAGTTGGCGTACTCTCATGCGGGCTACTGCTCCTTCATTAAAGTTTTTGTGCGGTAAGCGGTAGTCGTGCGCCACTTCTTTAACTTCCAGCAGCCAGTTCTTGCCGCTGCCAAACGCCTGAAAGTCGCCAGCTTGAGCCGCAAACTTTCCGCCTGCACTGTGCGCGTCGTAGATTCGATTAAACGTAAAGTTTGAGCGAGTCTCCGATAAGTCTTTTAAAATTTCCCGTACCTTCTGCTCGGCATACTTGCCTCTATTAGCTGTTGTCATTTGAACCCTCCTTCACCCTTTGTAGTTTAAATTTATTACCTTAAATGACCAGCGACCATCTAAGGCTCGGATAACAATACCTTCACCTGCCTCACCGTTCTCATACTTGATGTCAGCCATCCTTCGTAAGTCTTCGTGGTCTGGCATGTCGCTGCCACAGTTGACTGGTAAATACAAGAGCTTGGCAAGCGGCAAGGAGCTTCCGAATATCTGTTCTAAGTTGGCTAGCATATCTAGGTATTTAACATAGCAGCGGCTGTCAATGTCGTATGCAGAAAATACGCGAATCTCGTTGCCTTTAATTCCGTGCGGGTTACTTTGAATTCCTTCTCCTATAACTTCAAACTGGATAGCTGTATTCTTGGGCAACTTATCTAAGGAATACTTACGAGCCATCTGCCAATACTTGTTTGTCGCGCCTGACTTAGAAAACTCCCGCAGTTCCAGGTTGCGGCTGCAAACATGCAGTTCGCCAGACTCGTCCACCCACGCAGTGCAACTTGAACCGTCAGCTTTTTCTGTTGCGTACCACTCATCCGAAGTTAGTTTTTCTTCTAGCGCATCGACAGTTTGAAAGTTCGGCTCGTCAGTCTTAGGGATGAAACTTGGGAAAGCGCCTACTGCCTCACCTGTCATTGAGGCAGGGATAGGCTTTTCATACTTAGTGACTCTAAGCTCTTCCATTAAGTCGTACCCAATCGTGTTGTTAGGCGGGTGCTTGATAATAAGGCACTCGCTAGGAGCACCTCGAAAACGCGCCATACGCACTACCCATTTGTGTTTGACCATGAACTCCCACCGAGGGTCTGGCGGGAGCAAGGCATCCTGTAAGAATACTGTAACGTACTCGTTCAATGCGTAGTCCAGCCCAACAACTCCCTGCCACTTGCCTGCGTCACCGCAGACCACTGTAGCCAACTTAATTTTGTCTGCGTCAGCGATAGACTCTATACTTATAATCTTACCTACAACAGCAACTTTTTGTTTCATGTTAATCTTTCTAAGGTTTGTTTAAGAAATATCCTCGTCTGCACGAACGCACACAAAGGTTGGAAACCGAGGCTTGTCTTTCACGCCTTTTGGAAACATCTTGAACTTAATCGTTTTGCCGACAAGTTCTTGCTGGTTTTCAAAGTAGTGCTTCCGCTGTGCCTCGGTCAAACTTCCTGCTGATACAGTAATTACCATACCAGCTTTTAATAGGACAGCTTTAGTTACTGGGTCTAAAACGTCTTTGCACAATGTGCATTCAAGGCTACCTACCAGACCGTTCGCCACTTGGTTTTCTGCGTGGCTGCTGCGCTCTGTGTGCCCAAGTTCGTTTATCTTAGCCTCGTTGTTGTTGGTGCGTCCTTCTGTGAGCGACACAACAACTGCCTCTTCCTCGATAAACCGCTTAATGCGTTGGAGCTGACCTTTAGAATCGCTCCGCCCAGACTTGTGAGCTGCACCTAAGTCTCTAAGGATTGACCCTTCTAGCCCTATCTCTAAATAGTAACTGTCTAGTTGCTCTATCAACGCTAAAGCCGCGTCTCTTATTGCGTAGATTTGCATTAAGCACGTAGTTTCCTTAAACCCTTCACTGACTACGCTGCTAGGCACTGCTACTACAGAGTAGTCGCCAGCGCAGTGGAGTGTCTCCACCTTCTCGCACATTGCTGCGTACCTGTCTGAGTAGGGCAGATGTAAAGTTTCAGGAGTTAAGTAATCAAACACCGCCCAAACAATGTTGCCTGCCGAGCCTTTGACAGTTCCCAACGCTGAGGCCGTGTTACGGCATAAATCCTCGCCGCTTACCTTCTCTAGGTTTATGTACAGTGGCCCTAAAATAGGCTCGCCTACAACTACCATCTCACCGTCAAACCCGACATACTGCGGCTGGCTAAACTTCTCTGTCACCGCCTTATTCTTAAACTCTTTCAAGCTGCGCCCTGTGAGACGCCCTTGCAAGTTAAGTGCGCGTACGCCGTCAATCTTAGGCTGGATACACAAGTTGTGCCTTGCCTTGCCGTCCCAGTCTTTTGCCAATAGTGGCTTAACGTCTTTCATATTTTCCCTTTACAAATAAAATACAATTCCTGAACAAAGTACGAAAGGCCCGCCGACCATATAAGGGTAGACCTCTTGCTCGTACCGTATGGTTAATTCTGTGTCTACTATTCTGAAGAACTGTCTTGTAACCTCTGGACTCCACAGATTACCTGCATACACTTTGCCCTCACCCTTAAAGAAGACGAACCGTTCACTTCTTGGAGATATACCAGCCTCTTTTTGAGAAGCTGGGCTGCCCGACTTGCTGTAAGTGTGTGGTAGATCGATGCGAGGATCTAAAAGCCCTCCGTGAATCGTCCCTTCTCCTGTCTCTATGACGATGTGTGAGTCAGGGTGTCCGTAAGCAACAGCTAACCCCAGCACAGCCATGTCCTCTCGAACTGCGTCAGGGATACCTCTTGAGAGGTCTGAATACTGCATGTACAAGGCTAGCTGATCTATGTCTCTTACTAGCATTTGAAGGCCACAACCACCGCTGCGGCTCGAACGAGGTGGCTTTACAGCTTTCAAATCTTTCATATTTTCCCTTCCAAGGTTGCACGGATTACGCGCAACAAAACATAAACACAAACGCCTGCATACCAACTTAATGCGTACTCTGCATAACCTAATTCATTTGCAACATAGCTCCACGTAAAGCTGATGACGAAGCCGACTAAGCTGTACCAGCTTAGAAACAGCACGGCCAGAATAGCGAAGCCAGTAAGAACGTCAAAGAGGCTCATCTGCCTGAGCTTTCGCACTCCGTCTTTAACCTCGTCTAATTTACTCACATCATCTCCTTCAAAGTTAATAAGCCAGCGTCAATTGCTTCTCGGCTGGGTTTCTCTCCTATCTCAATCTGCACGCCAAAGCTAGGGCCGAATGAGATAGAAGATTCAATTGGCACTTCCATGTCTGCATAAGCTGCCACCATACACGCGTGCATTGCAGGAATAAACTCGTACAAGTCTTCTACAGCCACGCTTGCTACTACCTCATCATGCACAGGCCCGTAACACACAGCGTCGTAGTCAAAGAATATACCATTCGTCCACATTAACCCCTCAGCCTTCTTGGTCATCTCAGCGGACGAGCCTTGAATTTTGTAGTTCACCGCCTGTCTCTCCGCCTTGCTCTTAGTAAAGTTGTCTCCGTTTACAAGGTCTTCTCTGAGATGGCGTAAAGCTCCCAACTTAGAGGTTACATAGCCATTCTTCTTGGCAGACGCAATTACTGACTTTTTCCATTTTGATGCTACTGGGAAAGTCTTTTCTTTTACGTCAATATACGCCTGCGCCTCTTCAAGTGTGCAGTCTAACTCCTCAGCTACCTTGGCGGCCCCTCCGCCATACTCAGTCGTAAAGTTAACCTTCTTACCGCTTGTACGGGCTTGTTTTGATTCTTTACAGCTCAAGTGCAGCTTATCCAACAATATAGCCACAAAATCTTCATAGGTAAGTTTTGCTTTATGCACTTTGTTGTAGATACCTACGCCAGTCAAAGCGTGCATGTCTTTCTTGTGCTCTCCGACAAAGCACGCAAGCATTTCAGGATCTTTGCTGTAGTCTGCAATAACTCGAAGTTCTTGCGCCACGAAGTCCATTGAAACAACTACCGCACCCTTTTTGTGAGGTACAACCATTTCCCGAACTCTCGCAGGATGTCCTTCCACCTTTTCATGTTTAGACAACTGCTGAGTGTTAGGCTTAGACACTGTAGCTCTGCGTGTATTCGCCGCGCACTGGTTATGGTTTGGGTGGACCTTGCCAGTTTTCCAGTGTACAAAGTAAGGGTACTTAGAGTAGAAGAAACTTTTACGGGTGGCTGCCATGCCCATCAAGTTCAGGGAGTCTAGTACAGCAGCCTGCTCTGGTGTTGCGTGCTTTCTAGCGTACCGTACTGCTGTCGTGTCTGTCCTTGGGTTGCCTTGCTTCCTCCCTTCCGCCTTCATCTTGGTTGTTGGAGGTTTGTAAACTTCAATAGGCAAGCCCATTACTTCGTAAAGCAAGTGGTACATCTGTTTGTTGGACCGTTTGAAGGTTGGCTCGCCCGTAAAACAAGAGAGCACCCAAATTGTGAAATTTTTCGCGCCTCGCTCGCTGCCCAAGCATTCAATCAGCATCTCGTAGAACATCCACAGCTCCAAAGACTTCGCCAATGCTGCCAGCTTGCTCGGTGTCCGCACACGGCTTGACAGGAAAGGGTGCTTAGGTTGCTTAGGCTTTTCTGCTTTAGACTTTTCCACCTTAACTTCGCCTTCTTCCAACTCTTCGCCTTCTTCCGCGCCCTCTTCGTCCTCTACTTCCAGCGCATTGACAATTGCAAACGCTTCTTTAATCTCCTTCGCAGTAATAGCAGTCGTGTAAGTCGGCGGCACTGTGCCTGCCCAGCCTTGCTCAACAAGGTAAGAGCGCACAGTTGCCCATGCCGCGTCGTAAGTAGCGTCGTCCAGCTTTTCTAATTCCCTAGACTTTTCGATTGATACAGTTATCCCGTCAACAAAGTTCTTTGCGTGCAAGTAAGCCGAGTCAATCTCTACGTCGAGGTAGACCTGCCACGTATGCTCCAACTGCATCACGAATTTGTAGAAGTTGTGCAAAGCTGCTGTGCAGATAGTGTCGTCCACGCCGTAACTGTAAACGTGCTTGGCTGTTAGCTCATTCATCTTATACCGCACACCGTCGACTGTTGCTACAGCGTCGTAAGTTTCCTGTTCGTAGCCTAAGTGGTGCAAAGACCGCTCTTTCAGCCCTAGTCGCATGTTCTCATTTACGTAACTGGCTTCCAGCTTAGTATCGAGCACGTTTGGTAAGAAGCCGTTGTAGCCGTTATCCCGCCAAAAGTCTCGCCAGTAAGTGCCGTCCCCGCCTTGTGTGCCGTGAAGTACCGCCATCTCAAACATCGTGTTTTGAATTACCGTCTTTTTACCTGCCAGCATTTCAATCATGCTTCGGGCTTGAGACATGCTAATGTTGTTGGTGTCTTTGTGGTCTACTGAGACGTAGTAACTGTACTGCGAGTTTGCGCCAAACGTGATTGAAAAGCCAGTCAAAGTCGAGCCGATAACGTCCACTCCGTTAGGGTCGCCCAATGCTTCCAACCATGCGTCGGATTCGTCTGCCGATGAAGTTTCAATGTCAAACGCTACTTCGTCAGACTCGCCTAACTTTTGGTCTAAAAACTTAACAGCTTCGGCGTAGTTGTCGGCTGTCACCAAACGCCCTTGACCGTACCACTGCTTTAGTCGCTCGTCCACTCCTGGAGTAATATTTGCTACTTTGCCTGCCTTCATCTTTAAAGGGTGGCGCATAGTGTTTACAAGTTGTGGCATTAGCTTTGCCAGCTTGTAACTGCGTAGCGCAGAGTCTTCGTTCATGCAGATGAGTGCGATGACTTTGTGCGCCTCAGCGTCTTTGTGCAAAGCGTCTAGTGAGCCAGCCTCAAACATAGTGGCAAGTTCCTGCATACCTTCTTCGCCTGCCAGATCGTACAGAATGTCCCATTTAGCAGGGCCGAAACCTTTGCAACCTGAAATGTTGTCGCCTGTGTCGCCCACCAAGGCTTTGTAACTGGTGATTAGACTGTGCGGAAAGTTGCCAAACGGGTTGACGCTGAACTCGCCTTTGTTCCATACACGTACAGGCACGTTGTACTTATTTTTGTAGGAGTTGAGTACGGCTAAGTCACCGTCGTAAGATGCTATGGTGATAGGCTCTTCGGCGTTTTGGGCTAAGAACGCAAGCGTGTCGTCTGCTTCACAGTAATCTTGCGTCAGGCTGATTGCGCCTAAGTCTAGCCAAAGTTTCTCAATAGTGTCTTTGAGCTTTGTAAATTCAGCGTAAGACTCTGGCGACTTGTCCGACGTGCGGCTCTTGTACTCAGAAAAGATAGATGTGCGAGGCTGCTTGCTGTGCATACCTTCAAACACTAGCACCATGTCGGACGGAACAGCGTTGCAGTCTTGCAGCACGCCTACCATTAAGTCCACCACGTTTTCATATCCATACGCTGCACTGTTTACGGTAACTATTTTTCCGTTGTGCTCTACGTCAATGCCATTTTCCATGTCCTTGCCTGCGAGCAAGCCTCTCCATAGAAAGCTGCTCATGTCAAATGCTACTCTCATATTAGTTTCCTTTGTTGTTAAGGGTTGCCGTGAGGCCCGAAATGGTTACCGTGAGGTCCGAAGCCAGAGATGTATTCTGCGTAATACCTCTCACTAAACTCTCTCGCCACAACGTCCTTGTGGGACTCTTGGAAGGCAGGCAAAGAGGGCAAGGCTGGAGCTTACTCGTCTTCACCGAAGGCTTCGTACAGCAGTAAATACCACATTGCTAAGTGTGCCGCATCATAATTGTCAGGGTCTTTGTTAAACCGCGCTGCATAATATTTGTGCCAATACATTCGAGAAGTGCCATGCACTTTCGTCATTTTTATTCTACGCATTTTGACCTGCCTCTTCTTCCTACCCCTTTAGGGATGACATGTAAGTTCACAATAATCTCTCGCAAGTTAAACGCCTTGCGGAATGCCTTTTCGTTCGCTAAGTCTGACAAAGCCAAGTACGTGTTATGTTCTTGGCTGTTGCTCCACCTGTCAAACTTCGTGTTGGTCTCTCCTACATCAATCACCAAGATAGGAAAGCCTGAACCAGGCCCGTCGTATTCGAGGTTGTATTGTCTGACTCTAAACCGTCTGCTCTTTGAGCGGTAAGTTCCGTGCCCTTCACTTTTGCTTATCCCCGCCTTCATCAGCCAATGTTTAAACTGCTTTGGCAGTACTAATGTTGGGGCACCTTTGCGCGTTACCTTCAAGTCCTTGTCTTCTGCCCACTTATACTTGCCTCGGCAGGTGAATCTCACTTGTGTGCGCCTAAACCTGCTGTATTCTCTAAACATAATCTTCTCCTTTTAAGCGTTGTTGTACATATAGAAAAACGATAAGAAGCGGGCAAAGGCTTCCTCGCTTGTCAGTGGCGTATTCATCTTAGCCCGCATAGGCTTAATCCCTCTTAACATTTCCCACTCGTCAACTCCGCCTAGCAAGTCTCGCTTCTCCGTAGCTAACATAATTAAGTCGGCTGCTTTTACTTCTTCTGACTCTCGCACTGGCAGCATAAACTGAGTGCGAATTACCTGCTCCGTCTTGTCTGACAAGGCTTTGTAGTCTGGTAGGAGTCGCTTCAAAGGCGTTGGAATGTCCTTGAAGTAGGCTTCTGCCGCGTCATGCAGCAAGGCTTCCAGCTTGAACTTCGGTGGCACTAGCATACTTACGTGTATGCAGTGTTCAGCGACTGAGTAGAAGTCTTCCGTCTGCCCGTTAAAACGAGCTTCATTAGACAGTGCCTTAGCGATGTCTCGAATTTCAATCTGTTCAGGCTGAGGGTTCTCGTAATAAAATTTCTTACCTGTGTAAGTTTGTATGTAGTTCATGCTTCCACCTCACCTTCTCTGTTACTAAAATCCTCTGTAAAACTCTGCCAGTTGGCCACCTGCTCAAGCTCCGCCGCTAGTCTTTGCGCTTCTTGGTCTACCAGCTCCTTTGCTGTCTTCGCTGCCAACTTCTCAGAATACGCCAGTCTTGGAGAAATAACTTCAACAAGCCATTCACTAGCAGGCAGATCTTTTACTTCCTCAATGTGGCCGTACTTAATCTCACATGTTGTTAAGTTGTAGCACTTGTAAAGCAAGGGAGATTCTGCTGTTTCAACTCCGTCTTGTTCTTTAATGTTAATCACGAGATTAACTCCCAATCCGATTGATTTTTAAATTCAATTACGCTTTCCGTGTACCTCTTCTCGCCTGTAAATTTATTTATGTATAAGTAACCTTCGGCGGTTGTCTTTCCAGTAACAGCTTGCAAAATGCTTTTATCTACAAGCCTGGCAAAATATTCTAGGCTTCCGTGGCTGAAAACATGCGGATCTTCTTGCTCAATAGCACCAAAAACAAAAACTTCTTTACTCTCATCGCCTTTTAACTTCAATGTCAGTAACGCCAAAGCATTCCATGTCATGTGCGCAGCGTGAAGTTGCCCCGAATCCTTGTCAAATTCTTCGCCTTCTTTCCAAGAAAGCCAGTGGCGCATCATTGCATCTTCATACCGTGCTTGGCCTTCAGGCACTTCTAGCCAGCCATTGTCGGTATACTTTTTTGCGCCTGCTGTTCCAATTTCGCTTACTGCTTTTAATGCAGGAGCGAATGCTCCAAGTACCAAAGCTGGGCGCGTTTTACCGCTATCTAATTTTGCGCCTGGTTCGTGCGCGTCTTTGCCGTTTGGGTCTTTTTCATTCATAGTCTTTCCTCTAAAATCTGTAAAACTGCTGCTTCTACTTTCACCATTCTCGCTATAGGCATGTAAGCTGGCGGACTGTAAGGGTCTGAGTGAACGCGCCGCTTAAATTCTTTTAACCCTACAAGGCCTGGGACTAGCAGCTTGTACAAGGCTTTTATCTTGTACCCATCAGACACAGTAGTTGCGTCCAACACTTCTTGCACGTCCGTGGCATACCTGATTTTTTCTGCATCTTCTCGCTCGAAGCGTTTCAGTGCTTGAATGGCTTGCAAAACTTCTGGCGAGTTTTGGCTTCCGCAAACCACTCTTAAAAGTTGGATAGTGTAATCTATGCCTGCCATCTCCCCTGCATTCATCAAGGCTTCTTCTCGCTCGTAGATTACAGAGCGCAGTTTAGCGATGATGTCAAACTGGCACTCTACAACTACGTCGCCTCTTGGTGAGCGCAAAATGTCTTGAACAATGCCTCGAACTGGCGTGTCCCACACTTCTGCGCCGATGCAAGGCAAACCTTGCTTAACTCCTATGCTTTCGCCTTTGACTGTGACATAGTAATTGTCGTCGTCGCTTACCAGCTCGTCGGCTCCCAGCGAATGCCACACCAAGTGGGCAGCCTCTAGGTTGAGTGTAGTTGCCGTGTAATCGCCTACCGCCTCGCCGTTCATCTCTGGCGGGGAGAACCTTAAACGTCGCTCACCTGAACTTGCGTGGTGCAAGACTGCGCCGCTGCGCCATTGCCCTTTATGCAAGGCTTCTCTTTGGTCTGTTTGACATAGATCAAGGCTTGTAGTCACAAACGTCTTGATTCTGGCGAACGATGTTGTCATAGGGTAGTCTAGGTAATCAGACAGAGGCACACCGCCAAGGGTGTCTTCTACGATTAGCGGTGGGATTTGCCACGCCATGTCTGTGAACTCCAGCCTGTTCCTTAAAATATCCTGCTCAACTATCCCCGCCTTCTTCAACGCCAGCATCATTGGTTTGACTACGCTTTTTAGCAGTGTGCTGCTCATCTGTACCTCCTTTGATTTCGTTACCTTGCATATCCGTTACCTTGGTTCTGCCCTTTACTCTGCCCCAGAGCAAGGTGTTTCCGACTCTGCTGGGCAGCTTTGCAGCGTCGTCCGCGCCTTCTCGCTCAGAAGGTGCTGTCAGGTCTTCTCCTGTGTACACTCCTAGCATGACGCTGGCATTGGCTGATATTGGGTAGGCTCGGCCTACTGTAGGTTTAGCTGTGTTGTCTCGCATTAGATTCCTAAAGTTTTGATTTTTAAAAGTGCTGCTCGTAAGTCTTTGTCCAAGTCTGGGAGCGTGAGCAGCCAGTTTCGGTAACTTTTTGGCACTTCTGGCAGCAACTTTCCTGCGTGCTTGCCCCAAAGCATAGACAAAGGCAGCGACGACTTAGTGGCCACAAGATCTGGGAAGCTGCGGTTAGACAGTGCTACTAGCTTCCTCAAGACTTCGAGTGTTGCCTCAGCGTCAGCTAAGGCAGAGTGTGCCTTGATATTTGTGACACCTAAGTGTTCACAGACTGAGCTTAATTTGTAGTTTGTGCCTGTTGTAAGCAGTTGGCGGGCAAGTGGTAGCACGTCGTATGTTTCCACGACGTTACCGAAAGGTGCGAACATTGGCGCATCAAAGCCTACGTTGTAGCCAATTAAGCAGGTGTCACCAAAGTGCCCTATGCTGGCCGCAAACTCTTCTACTGTAGGTGCGCCGACTAAAGACTCTAGGCTGATGCCATGAATCTCTTGCGCTTTTGGGTCGATTGGCCTTTCAGGATTTAAGCGTGAAGAGTGCTTACTGAGAACGTTTAGGTGCTCGTCTACTACGATTAAGCCGACTTCAACCGCCTTGCGGCCTACGTCTAAGCCTGTAGTTTCTGTGTCAAATATCACATAATTCATTTTGTACCTACTTTGGGTGTAAAAGAAGGCTCCCGAAGGAGCCTTTAAAGTTGCGCTTACTGACTTAGAGTTATACAGTCATCGACACTACAGCATCTGCCCACTTGTTAATGCCTTTAGCTTGTTTCACCATTTTAAAGGTGACTCGTTTTGCGTTCTCAAGTGTAATAGGCTTGCCACCATATATTTCTGGCACGGTAGCTTTGATAGCGATTTGGTTGAGGTAGGCTCGGAAAGAACGCGCAGAGCTTGGTGCAAGGTCGATCATTATAATGTCGCCCAGTAACTCTGGGTAAGACTTGTTGTGCTGCATTACACCAACAACTACACACCGCTCTTTCATGGATGCCTTCTTATCGCCCAGCTCTTTCAATTCGGCTATGTAGGTTGCACATGTCACATCTGGTTGGTCTTCCAATGTGATGCCGTCTTTGGAGTAGGCTGCTAAGGAGCGTCCGTCATCGTCTTTTAATTCTGTAGAGATTGCAAACTTTTTAGAGTATGACACCAGCACCATATCAACAGCGTTGCCGAGGTCTAGTTCCTGCCCATCTTTGGTCAAGGTAAAGCCGTCTAAGGCTACTTTTAGGTTAGGGAAATCACCCCAGCTTACTTCTATCACGTTTTCCAGTGAAGCAAGGCTTGCAGGTGAGCCTTGAACTGCTAAAGCGTTAGCCGTTGGTTTGGCCACTGCTACTGCCGAAGTTTGCGCTGCTTCTACAATTCCCGCTACAGCGTCTACAGCAGCTTCCACTAAATCTTCCGCTACGGTGTCTTCTGGTTCTTGCTCGAAAGTTGCAGTTGCAGTTGATTTTGTGTTTTTTACGATTGACATTTTAAGTTTCCTATTTAAGTTTCAGTTTCATTTAAAGTTGCCGTCTCTCCGGCTGTCACAGTCTTGTCTAGGTTGCGTTGTGTTCGCGTTTATTGATGCCCCAGACTGCCACCTGCTCGGTTTGCGCACCTCACAGAATTCAATAAGTTGATCAGTTACTCAGTTAATAATCTACAGAACGGATCACCCACAACAGTAAATTAAATAACTTATTACCTGCTTAACCAACCAACTTATGCGCACTGAACTAATCTTCTAACTCTTAAACGGGCCTACGCCTATTTTCATAAGCTCGTCTGCGTCGAAAGTATACACTTGCGGCCCTTGTACTTCTACCCCAGCCCCTACTTTAAGTAAGATATTGCTGGGGCAGTCTCGGATAGAGTGCATAAACGCTATGTCGCCTGGAAACAGGCTCCTTAGCGAGGATTTTTTCTGCCACCTTCTGTAAAGAAGGTAGCAGTGGCGAACTGAAATCTCTATCGCTGTTTTACCGTCATCTGTGGTAATTATAGCATACTCTATACCCTTACGAATATGGTCGGAATTATCGTCCTCAGCTCTGTGGGTCATCTCTGCTATAGTACCTAAGACTTTCGCCCACTCAGCTTGAGTAGTTGGCGCAAGGTCTGACATTCTGTCGTACACCGCGTCTTGTAGGCTGTCAAAGGTCTGGTCAAACTCGTCTGCGTAAATAGAGCCTACCAGTTCTCGGAACTTGGCAAGGCCGAACTCCACTACAGCATAGTTAAACACTGTACGCTCTTTGGCGTTTTGTTTTTCCTTGACAACTTCGTCTGACAGGCCTGTGTTGGTCAGGTCTTCCTCAGTTAGCATGTACTTGCTTCTGGCAAGGTTTAGCAACACTTCAAACTCCTGCACTAATTTTTCTACAGAGTACTTCTCCACAATCTTCGCTGCCATGTACTGCCCCAGAATAGCCAAGTTTTGTTTACTTTTGCGCAGCTTCTCATACCTGCCTAGCCATGTAAGCCCTGTGGACGTAGGCGGCTTTACAAAAGTAACTAAAACAATCCGCTCCGACACAGCCGACTCTTCCTCAGCAGCCTCACCAATAAACAGTAAGGGTGCAGACAGTTGAGTAAAGTGCAAGTTCCTGTAGTCGGTTGACTCTCTGTTGCCGCCGCCTTTGTTGACGTCTCGGCAGTTGTAAGCGTCTCGAATCATCAACTTCAACTTGTCGTGCATACCTAGCGGCATTTCGTGCGGCTTATACTCGTCAAGCATGAGCGGAATACTTGCTGAGGCCGACATATGCTCTGCAATAGCAAACACAGTAGACGATGGTGTAACTTCTTTCGGTTCTTGGTTGTAATAAAACAAGTGCAAGAACGCTCGGTTCATCTCGGTCTTACCTGCTCCTGCTGTCCCATTCACATGCAAAATAGGGAACTTGCCAAACGCTTTGTGGAATAACATTCGGTAAAAACAAGCTGTGTACCATCCGACCAACTTGCTGATTACTGTAGGCCGCTGGCAGCCTAGCATACTTTGCAAAGTTACTCGCATAGCGTCTTTGTTGTTTCCTTCTTTAAGCCAGTCTACAAGAGCAGGAGCGTCGGCTAAGTCGCTTTTGAACAGGCCGCTATGGGCAGGGAAGCCTTTATAAATAATGTCGATTCCAGTCTCCCTAGCTCTCGGCTCTAAAATGGTACTCTTAGCGTCCGCCCAAACCATGAAAGGCTTTCGCAAAGCCTCGTTTGTGTGGTGAGGTATGGACAGCATGTCCAGCCCTTCACGCTGAGTAACTGTCAACCTTTTCCCTTTTGTCTTTGCCATTTCTACGAATCTCATCATAAGGCCCCTAACGTGTGTCTCCGACCCTTGCAGGGCGTGACCAAATCGAGCACAAAATCGGTTAAAAAATTGAAGTGAACTAAACACGTCCATCTCCATCGTTTGCCTTTGTGCGTGCTTACCGTTTACTAAAACGTCTGCTTCATACGCTATAAGTTGACCAGTAGCCGACGACTCTAGCAAATGTACATTTGCAAAGGACACTGCACAGATTCTCTTTTGTTGCCCTTCCACGCTGACATACACACCATACTTGCTAAGAGAAATTCCACCAGCGACATCAGCATACTCGTCAGGTGTGCTGTCATCGCTGTCTACTGCCTCAATCTCTATCGTCTCTACTATTTCCGCCTCTGTAACGTCTAAGCCGTCAAGGTCTGGTGCTGGGTGGTTGAGCAGGCTTTTCAATGCGCCTGTGGAGAAGGCATAGCAAGGGTTGTCCTGCATGTACATGAACATCCTTGACAGCTCTTGTCTGCGTGCGCCTTCCGACTTGTACCTGCCTGAGTCGCTGACATGACTTTCTATCAAGCCTTTGCACCCTTCTAAGAAGTCCTTTTCGCTCATCCCTGCTGTGTGAGCAGCAATAGAAAGCTGTACTGCTATCTCTTGAAAGCCTGCGCCTTCCTTGATGCCCACGCCTCGCATCATCAAGTCTACAGATACGCCTTTGGCTTTCTCCTTTGCTCTAGGGTCTGGCTTTCTGCTGCCTGTCAACCTGGCTTTAGCGTCTACACTTTGCCGCGCCTTGTCGAATATGACTGCCAAGTTTACGCAGTATTCCGCTGGCTGGGCCTTGAGGCCTTGTCGCGGCGAAGATATTAGCTCTTCGTACTTGCTCTTGGTCATACCCTTCAACTCGGCAAATGTAATAGGGACTTTGTACTTCCCGTTATCAGGTCGCTGCACGTTTGGTACGCGCCACATTCTGCCGCGCTTTTGAGAGTAAACCCCAAGGTCTAGCGTGTCTACATAGAACTCTAGCACCATCTTTTTATAGATAGTAGGCAGGTTTTTTATTCCAGTCTTTGGTGGCTTACCACTAAGGAAGCAGGCTTGAGGAACTTCGGCATGGAAGCCTTTCTTTCCAGAAGCGTACAAGCGTACACCGTCCAGCTCCAAGCCTAGGTTTTCTAGCTGCTCTAAAGTGTCCACGGCTTTCTTAGCTGCATGTTCTACGTCTGCATGGTCCCAGTCAAGGTACAGTGGCCCTTCATACGTTAAGGTGTTCATCTGCGTCGGGTCTAAGTCTTCAACTATTTTTGACACTGCCAGCACTGTGCAGAAAACCGCATTGTTTTGTCCAATTACTTCGTCCCTACTTTTTGCAGGGACTACCTTCCATTCTGAGTCTTTTTTACTGGATTGCCAGTAGTAATAGTTTGGCATAAGCCCCTTTCAATTACCGTAAATTGCTGCTCTTAAATCGCCTATATCGCCTTGTATTTTTGATACTGTAGACGTGTTATCAAGCAGCTTATTGTATAGATGCTGCTGTATAGTTCCCTTGGCTGTTGCTATTCTAATGTTGGCATTATACTTCTGCCCTTGGCGGTCTACCCTTCCTGCTGATTGATTAAAAGGGATTGGCGATGTAGGAGTCTCCAAAAACATTGTCTCCCAACACAAGTGTTGTGGGTTTAGCCCTGCCCCTGCTGACCCAGGCTGGAAGACACCGACTATGCACTTAGGGTCGGACATGAACCGTTCAATTCCCTTATCAGAATTGACTCCGCCATAGGCTGCGCAGACTTGCCCAGGAAACTTTGACTCTAGATAGTTGACTACACACGCAGAGCTAGAACGAAACCACGTCCAAATAATTAACTTTGATGCACCTTTTTGACCTAAGTCAATTTCATCGCAAACAGTGTCAATTAAATCAAAGCAAGCTGGTCGAAGCGTTGCGTCGTCACCGTACTTGCTCCAATTGACCACAAGCTGTTGGACAGCGTTATAGAGGGCTGAAGCTGTGCTTGCATCAATCTTGCCGCCAGAAGTCAGCTCTAAGAACTGGTCTTCTGCCAGCTTGTTGTACAGGGCTAGGTGCTTCTTGTCTAGTTCGTACTCCATTTGAATGTAGCTCGCTTTCGGCTTGCCTTTTGCAGCGTCTTCTTTAGTGCGCTTTATAGCTTGCAAGTACAGATTATCTGTGAGGTCATCAAGTCGGTGGTAGTTCAGCGGCTTGCCAAAGAAGTCTCGGTCATATACGTAGAGACGCTCAAAGTGAGCAAGGCTTCGAAATATCTCAGGTGTCTTTAACTTAATATAAGCGTAGGCATCTGACGGATTGTTCATCTCTGTGCCAGTCAGCAGCATTAGCTTTTGCTGCTTCGTGAAGTCTCTCACTGTACGAAACAGTATGGAAGAGGAGTTTTTAAGGTTCTGGGCTTCGTCGACAATTAGTGCAACTTCATTGGGCTTTACAAGTGTCTTTAAGTAATCTACGTCATTGCGCCAGATGCCGTAGCTCATAATCCACCAACTGTTCCCGCGCAGGTTTAGCTTTCTACGTTCTACTGACGAGCCTCGGTAAGCCACTGCGCCGCCAGTTCCTGGAATGGAGTTAATCCATTTGACCCACTGAGGAATCAAGATAGGCGGCACTAGCACGATGTTGTGCTTCTTCTTCCACAGCATAGCAATCAAAGTGCTTACCAGTGTTTTGCCGTCGCCTACTGGTAAAAAAAGACCTATATGGTCTAGTGGGAAAAGTTTTTCTGCCGCTTGCAATTGCCAGTCGTGAGGCCGCTCGATAGGTGCTGGGAAAGGTTGCGCTGCTAAGACTCGTTTTGTGTTCTCATAAATTACTTTATACGCACTCAAGGAAGACTCCTTTACGCTTGTGGTAAGCGACAAGCAGTGCTGCTAAAATTGCTCGGTTGCTGCTCTTAGTCGTGTCCCCCGCTGTAGGCCGCAGCTTGCCCACCTTCTCGTGAAATTCCTTTGCTCCTTTACAGGCTGCAAACTCTTCAATGTCCAACTTGTCAGTTAGCAAGAACTCGTCCGAGTAGTCTTGCACAGACTTTTCTAAGTCTTCTCTGCGCATTTTCTCTGTCTGCATGATGTAGTACAGAATGTTAATCTTGCCTGCGTCGCCGTTGAGCATCCACTCAGTGACTTTTGGGTTGCCTTTTGCAAAGGCTTTTACGTCTGAGCACCAGTAAGGATTGCACAGTTTTGATATAAATTTACTATTCACAAAGCTATTCATAGCTATCCTTTAAGTTAGTCGTACCAAGGCTTAGGTGTTAAGCGATACTATTCCTATAGTGCTGCCTACGCCTCCTTCTGGAGCGTAGTTGATGTGAAACATGTTACCTACTCTAGGGTCTCGTTTGTACACCTCAGACGCGGCGCCTAGTAGCGTACGGAGTGTAAACCCTAAGTGAGGTACGATGAGTGTGTTACCGTAATTCTTAATAGCTGCTTTGTCTTTATTCATACCAAGAGCCCTCTTCCAGCAAGTCTTCCTCGTCAAATATGAGGGGTTCAGGGTGCTCAAGTGCGAGTATCTCGTCTTCGATTCTGCCTTTCATCTCGAAGATGGAATCGACGCAGAAGTCTGCTAGGTCTTGAGGGATATTGGCTCTGTCCAATTCCCATTTATTTCGTGAAAATACAGTCTCAATCTCATTGAGCTTTGCGAGTGCCTGTTCTAGTCTCATTTTATTTTCCTTTAAGTTTTGCTAATCTTTTAGCGTCGTCTACTTCTTGTAAGGTGTTGAGCATACAGCGTGAGTAGAAGATCGCTTTCATCTCGTCTAGGTTCAGCTCTGGGTGGCCGAAAACTATGTTGGAAATTTCAGCGCGACGCTGTTTAGAAAAGAAAGTGTCTCTTCCTTTTGTCATTTCTCTTTCCATGTACGCGTCCCACTCCGCTTTGCTCGCGTCGCCTTTGTAATTGTATACAGTAGAAACACTCTCCTTGTAACCGCTGCAAAGTCTCTCTATGTCCGCCAGCTTAAAGTATTGGTAGCCATCGTCATACGCTTGTGCCTGCGCTGCTGGACTAAATGAGGCTGCAATTAAGGCAGCTGCTAAGATTAAATTTTTCACACTAACTCCTTTAAAGATTAAGATTACCAAACCCGACCATGCGTACGTCGAATTTTGTTCGGATAAGCCACTTGCCTTGGTCAAAAAAACTGTGAGGCAAGCTGTCGTACTTCAGCTGTTCGTAAACGTATGCGTCCTGTTCTTCTATTTTCATTCCTTTCAAGTAATGGGAGACGCTGTGGTAGCCCAGCCTGTACCCAGCTTCTCTCCACGCTGGCATCAAAGTAAGAGGACCTATGACAGCTATGCTTGTCTTGTGCATGGCCGCTAAGATTACTTCCCTGAAACAAGGCCCTAGGTTGTCCTTGACTATCAGCTTGTCGCTTTTAGTTAAGGCAAGGTCTAGAGCCTCGCTCGCTGCTATTAAAGCTGCTCTTTCTTTGGTAGACAGTGCTTTCATGCGACTCGTGCGAGGTTGTTTCACAACAGAGCTTGAGGCGAGTGAAAGCATTGTCAAGTGGCCTCGTTGGTTACAAAGTTTGAAGTCTGCGCTGCCAACCTAGCAGTTACTTCTGCTGTGTGGGTGTAGTAGGCTTGCGCCTCTATCAGTTCAGCTTCTGCTTTCTGCTGTAGCTTTGCTGCCTCCATAGGCGCAAGAGCTAAGTAGAACCTTGCGTTTTCTAGCCGAGAAGCTGCGTCAAGTTCGTCTGCTAGGGCTTTGCGCAGGTCTTTTGCGATCCTGTTTTTAAGCCCTCGCTCAGACTGCCACTTGTGAAACGCCGCTATCACCGCGTTCTCCGTGGGCGGTAAGGTGGTTCTACTTTCTCCTCTACAACTGTCGGAGCGTCTTCGACTACTTGTGCTGGCTCTTCTTTCTCAACTTTCAACTCTACCCGTGGATGAGAAGCCGCGTAAGCCTCTTGGATTACAGCTTCCAACACTCTCTTTTCTAGCCCAGTGTATTTCAGCCAGACCGACACTTGCTTGGCAAGCTGCTCTTTACTTAAGACTGCTTCGTTAAACATAATTACTCCGTTCTGTATACTCTAACACCACTTACACCGTCTTTCTCTGCCTCTACAGCTTTGAAAGTTACTTCTGTTCCAGTTGTTGCCCGCAGTTTCCGCTGTATAGGGTAAAGCGAGACCATAATCGTTTTCCTTGACCTGTCAGACACAAAGAACGATTCGCCTACCTTCAAGTCTCTGAATGGGTAGGTGTACTCAATTTCAGGGGCGGCTGGAGCCACATAGGGTATCCCAGTTTCTATTTCTATCACCTTTTATCTCCTATAAGCATAGCGTACTGCACGCTGTGTGCCTGATTATATCTCAAAAATTTTTGTGAATTATGTTGCCTAAACAATTGCTAAACAGTTCCCAGCACCTTAAAATTAAATTGTCCTGCAAAAGCACGACCTCAACCTACGATTTGCCCAAGTCGCCCGTTAAGATTTAATTCTCCGGGCGATTTTTCATAGGTGAAAATTATGTCAGTATCAAACATGGTTGAGTCAATCGGCGGCGGTGGTTTAGGTGGAGGCTTAGGCGGCGGTATCGGTGCTTTCGGTTTGTTTGGTCTGTTCGGCTTGATGGGCGCGAACGGATTGAACGGTAATGCTGCTTCTGCTTACAGCAACGAACAGCAAATGATTGCTTTGCTACAGCAAGGCAATACAGACACTTTGGCTATCCTCCAAAGCAACAACGCCGGTACAGCAACTACCACAGCGGCTATTGCTAACCTCAGCTCCTCAATGGAAACCCGCATTGACTCTCTACAAAGCGTAGTGAATCAAAACGCAGTCCAATTAGCACAAGGTCTGTTCACTGTCAACAGCAACATTCTTGAGTCTAAGTATGACAACGCTTTGCAAATGTGCGCTCAGACTGCTGCTATCACTACAGCAATCACAAACGGCAACCAACGCATTTTGGATGCGATGTCTTGCCAGACTATCAAAGACTTAGAGCGTCAATTGGCTGTCGCCGAAAACGGTGGCCCAATCGTTCGCGCTGGCGCCTTTGTTCCTGTAAACCCTTGCCACACTAATGAGCAGATCAATATCGTTAACCAAAACGTAAACGCTATCGGCTCTACAGTGCGTCAATTGGCTGATGTTGTAGCTCGCACTGCAAAGTAATGGGCGCAGTCTCGGAAGAGGAAGTCTTGGAGGACGAAGCCTTTAATGACGGAACCGAAGAGACTGTTAAAGCGCCCAAATCCAAAAAGACTGTTAAGTAATTTAGGCCGCCTTGGCAACAGGGCGGTCTTTTGAAAGCCTTTATGTTTAACAACCCTCAATTAGCAAAAACAATTGCAGACTTGCAGCAAAACCCTGCACTTTTGCAAAAGCTCATGACCCAGCACCCTCAGCTCGCTCAGTTTGTGCAAAGCCAGACACAGCAAGCTCCCGCAGCAGCGACTCCTGCTGTTGACCCTTTAGTTGCTGAATTCTGCCAGACCAAAGTCGGAGTGGAAATGCAACAAGCTCAGAACAAAGCGTTTGAAGAGTGGAAGGCAAAACGACTCGGCTATGAGCCTGTACCTGACTATGCCAGTATCTTGCGTAAGAACGAAGAAACTATGCAAGCTCAGGGAGATATTATCGCCCAACTTAAAGCAAAGTTGGAGTCCATTAACGTACCAGCACTGAAAGCCTAACATGGGAATCAAAGAGTTACTCCAAAAATTTGACGCAGAAGACCACGAGTCTATCTCCACCCACACTGTCGTCACCCTTTTAGAGAAGTTGGTAGGTATGGACTTCCTGACTGAAGACACGAGGGCAAACGCAACTGCTAGACTACAACGTATAGCAGACAAGAAAGACCACTTTAAAGCCGAAGTAGAGGCTGCACTGGAGACACACGATGAATAAAAAAGAGCTTATGGAACGGTTGAAGGAAAACTTTGACCACATTAAAGTTGGACACTTTAAAGACATTGCCATTGAGTACATGGAGTGGATGTTGTTGAAGTACCGCAAAGAGTGCGCTCACACACCAGAAGAGCACGCAATTATTGACGCAATGATTGCGGAGGTTGAGGCTATCGAACACTCCGATGACCCTGACCTAGCCAAATTGTTCCCTGACTACGCTTCCAAAGATTAATATGACAGAAAAACTTACGCATCCACCCGACCAAACTAACGCTGCCGACTTGTCCGCCTTAGTTCATTTTGCTGCTTCCAGTAACCCTGAGAGGGCAGGAGAGATTCTAGCTAGTTTTGATTACGTCAAAGTTTTGCTGAAACAT
Source organism: Hesperophylax consimilis (assembly GCF_061612785.1). Taxonomy (NCBI): domain Eukaryota; kingdom Metazoa; phylum Arthropoda; class Insecta; order Trichoptera; family Limnephilidae; genus Hesperophylax; species Hesperophylax consimilis. The sequence continues at coordinate 30,960 of NW_028301347.1, read as the reverse complement.
TTACCAGGGCAGGCAGGCAAAGTTCCTGACAACTTGGACGAGTTAAAAGTAGCATTGTCTCACGCCCAGTCCATAGACCCTGTTTCTACCAATCGAATACGGTTGGCAGTTGCTAAGGTCTATGGTGTAGCAGGTCGCTGGCTTAACGAGGTGAGCGCCTCGATTAAGAAACCTTAAATGTCTCAAAACTTAGAAGACATTAAAGAAGCCCTCAAGACTACAGATGTAAGGCTTGAGAGCTTGTCTTCTGACATTCGCCACATGAAGGAAAGTTACACACCAAAGTCTGAAATGCACGAGATGCTGCACAAACAGACTTGGCAAATAATCGGTGGATTATCTATTTTAGTGGCTGCTGTTTATTTTATCGCTTCAAGATCGTGAGTAGGTCTGCTTTGTGCAGACCTGCCACCTTAATAGCTTTACTTTCTGATTTTAAACACATTGATTTTGGCAGGAGACTTGAGCTGTCTGATTCAAAACTATAAACGCCAACATCTAAGCCTCTCTTCAAATAAAAAGAAAACTTAAACTCTTTGTCGTTTTCTAAGTCAACCTCCTCGCCCTCATCGGCAATCTCGATTGCACGGCGCACCCGCTCATACGCTTTGCGGTACCCCAATTCTTGCTCTGCGGCTTCTTTAGTTAAGAATGTGTTGCCCATTTCTAAGTTGCGTTTGTCGAAGTTATCAGATTCAAACGTGTGACAGCAAACGATATTCGCATCTGCAATAACCCAATAGATTTCTCCTTCTTTCAAATCATAGACCGTTTTAGGCTTGGCTGGTGTTTGCTTGTTGGACTCAGCCGTTTTAGGCTTGGCTGGTGTTTGCTTGTTGGACTCAGCCGCCGCAGCCTCAGCCATTGCAGCTGTTGCTTTCTCAATCTGACCAAAATCTATTGTGTAGACATGAAAGCTGCCTCCATCAAAGTTTGTTGATTCAAGCGTTGGCGTGTGGCAAGTTCCGTTTGCCGCATCCTCTGCTTTGTGAGTTGCTTCGGTAAGCTCTTTTAATTTTGCCAAAGCGGCATCGATGCCTGATGTATCAACTTCAATTTTGAGTTTTACTATATTTTCCATTTTAGTTTTTCCTATTTGCTGTAAGTTGACAAGGCTTCCATCATGTGAAGCTTGTACGTGCTGAGGCCAATAGGTCCACTTACTTGCCCAACTGTCGGCCCTTTAACGATCTGTACACTGTAGATATCTATGCCTTTAGCAGCTGCTAGTGCTGCGTGGTGACTTATCGCGTCACACAGCACTTTCGCAGCTGCTTTCACTTGTTCCCGTGATTGGTCTAAGTCGTTAGTCATTTACTTCTCCTTCTGGCTCTGGCTTTGGTTGACTTGCAAAATTATAATTTTGAAAGTGCTCTTCGAGCTGCTTTCGCGTCACTGTCATAAACGCAGTGTCGTTGAAAATTTCTTCCAACGTGACGTTTTTATCGTCGTCTTTTGCGTGCCGACTTACTACGTACTTCTTGTCAACTTGAAACACGAAGCCTTTAACTGTGACTTCCTGTTTAGGTGTTACTAGAATTTGATGTGTCATTTAATTTCTTTCAAGTTTTAGATTACAGAAGAGTTGCGCCCCAAGGAGGCTTTATAACAATGTTACAGGGTAAACTATTCCTATACCAGCTACAAATAACCCAATCTGCACAATAAGCAATAACGGAATTGGCATGTTGGGGTAGTTGTCCCAGATGACGTTCATAACCGCCGAAGCTAGTGCGAAATAGGCAAAGACGGCGACGTAGGTTAAGATGTAGGCTGTTGATAAATCTGTCATTTAATTTCCTTAAAGTAATCAAGTAACATGGAGAAACTTACCACATACCTTGTGTCTAGCTCCACTTCTTTGGCGTTTGGGTATACTGTCGTTACCCTTACACGGTCTCCGCTAGTAATGTTAAAGGCGGGTATATTTGTTATACATTCCAGCTTTAATTTTTTAAGCTCCGCTACATGATAGTTCCATTCATCTACCAAGTTCTGTTTGTGCTTACGGCTTGCTGTATCCAGACCTTGAATAGCGTCTATTTCTTTCTGTAGTGCTTTGCTTCTATGTATGCAGTAATTGAGAGTCATAAAGTTATCCCCTGATGCTGTTGTCATCATATATACTGAAGCCCCTTAAAGTCCGCTTGGCTCTGTACTCTTCGATTATCTTATCGGCTTCGCGATAACAGGTATCGTAGTCCCCGTAGAAGCAGAAGGCTAGGCTTGTTGGGGCTGGAGACCCCTTAAACATTGGTCGCTTACGGTCTATCGTTAAGATTATTGTGGGCGTCATAAAGTTATCCTTACACAATATCGGCAGGAGCTACCCATACACCGTTAATTCTATAAGCCGTACCTTCTATGACCTCCATTGGAATTAGTGAAGATGTACGCTTATCTCTTTCTGCTTCCGCAGCTAACTTGGCGAAATATGTGCGCTCAATTACAGGCACCATTCCCGGATAAGTTTTAAGCAGTAACCAGACTTGTTTAGTTTCTTGAATCATAATTTAAGCCTCTTTATAGGTTGCTAATATAGGATAGTAAAAACGTGTCGTACGGCCACAGTGCATAATGCGATAACCAAAGTGCTGCGCTAAACAAGGCTACGTTTACGCCTGTGATAAACCAGATATAATTTTTCATGTTTGCTTCCCTGTGTATAAAGATTAACCGAACTGGAAATAAAGCACAAGCGCAATAATTATATACATGCTTATAAAACCTGCCACGAAGGATAAAAACTTTCTCATATTTTAACCTTTGTTAATTCTGCCACCTGGTGTGCGGCAACTAAAAGAGAGAACTCGTTTAAAGCAGACTGTGCTTCCAGTGACCCTAGCGGACTATCCCGCAACTTATTGAGTAACCCTTTATCTATTAGAATGTCGGTTTGCAGGATAACACCTAACATTCGTCTAGCTAATGCTCGCACTACTGCTGCCTCGTAGTTAGTAGTCATAACTTAATTCCTCTAAATGGATTGATGTGTATTACGCAGATGGCTACGCCACCTACTGATTGGCTTTGTAGTTTCCAGCCGAACCAATAGCGCAGATAGTATTTGCTGCCAAAGTAATGTAGCTGTCCGCGTAAGCTGAAAGCATTGTGGGATGACAGTAGCTCATAGTTAGTAGAGCCGCTGTCCCAGATGCCAGACTTAAACCATACCTTCTCATCATTACGATCTGTTCTCCCGAACCATTCATGCGAGAAGCCGTAGCCTGCGTTACGCCATATCCATTGGATACGTTGAATCCATAGGCGTACTGGCTGATCGTAAGTATAGACTGTCCAGCCTTCTTGATGTTGGCCTCCATCTAGGTCATCATCATGAGTGTGGAACAAGTTAAGTGGGTAAGGCAGTACGGATACTTCTAGTGCGATCGCCAGTAGGGATAAGAAGGGGCTAAGTAGTCTGGCTAACATGGAAGTTAGGAAGTCCAGCGGAGCGAATAGGATGTAGAGGGCTATGCCTGCGATTAGGTCTTTCATCTCGATGCTCCTGAGCTTACGAGTACGGTTATCTCTTCGTCAGTTAAGCCGAGAGATTTTGCGTTAGCTATTGCAGCCAACAGCGTGATCTTCTGCTTGTCCTTGCTGTTAGGTACAACCGGGATAACTGGTATATGCCAATTGCCCTCTAGCAATCGGGCGCAGTGAGGTACTACCTTTTTGGATAATCTCTTAGCGGTAACTTCTTCTTCACAGGCAATGACAGCTTGCGACTCAAAGTACGCCACATATACGGTTTTACTTGTTAAATCTTTCATATCTTACACCTTTGTGGTTCTAAATAAACTATCGAATTCCTCTCCACGTGGAATGTCTTTGCTGGCTGTTGTAGCCTTGCCATTTACCGAGAGCGTCACCTGCACTGTACATGTAGTTGGCGATTCTTCTATCAAATGGATGTTGTGTGCTGCAGCCGCATCTACTTCAAAGCACACACAGATAGATTTCCCAGATTTAAATTCCAGTTGTACTGGATAATGTACTATCGGGTACTCCACCGAGCTAAAGCAGCGAGCTAACTCTTCTATATCACAAGAGTATCCGTGTAGTATTTGCTTATTGTCGTCTATGTACTCTACCCTAAATAGGAATTGTTTATTCCCGGGACACCATGTTACTTTAGCTATCCGTACAGTGTGTTTGCGTGAGAAGAATTGTCTGGGTCTACCTATGTTGTGGTAGAGTTGAATCCGTAGGGATTTGTCAGAGATGATAGGGTCTAAGATGTCTTTGATTGTGGATTCCAAAGCATGGCTGGTACTTATGATTGAAGGTCCCACAGGTAACTGTAGCCTTTCTGTCGCTCCCCTTAAATCATTATATTTATCCAGCGTGAGCTGTAGAGGAGCTAACCTGTCCTCAATTGGTTTTAGTTTATCTAAAATGGTTTTCATGGTTTATTCCTTAAGTTCCTGTGCGTCTATCCCTCTACGCCAAGCTGCCATTGTTTGTTTGTTGAGTTGCGAGTTGATTGCCTCAGTTAATTCCGACCCACAGTAATCGCACTCATCCCATCGCATAGGCAGGTCTGTTGTGAATCCTTTATAGCTAAAGGAGTCTAGTCCAATACGTGGGTGCAATGTACCAATTTCACAGAGACAGCAAGGCTTCGTAGCGGGGGTGTGCTCTGGCTCTTTGATGTTTGTCATTCTAACTTAACAAATACTGTTGGTATATTTCTAGATTTGATGCTGGCTTTTCATACTAATCCTTTCAAAACGATTGCCAATATTTCTCGTACTGTAACCTGAAGGTCTATTGCACGGTCTTCCATGTCTCGCATCAGGCAACTTAGCCACTGTCTGTCTCTGTCAGATAGGCGGTTCATCGGCACTGCTTCCTCGGTCTCGGTCTCGCTCTCGCTCTCTTTAGCCCTGTACTCGGCAATGCGCTGTTCGTTCCAACCTTGGACTGTGCTAGCGTGAAAATCTCGCATACTTTGTGGGGCGTTTTCTGCTCCTACCGCCTGCCCTTTACCTTGTATGACTGGGTGCTTCATCACAAATCTGTTAGGGTACGGCCTTTCGAGATTTGTAATAAGCCTTGTCTTGTCGTCTGCGTAAGTTACAACAGTCAAACCTGTTATCCTTGAGCCCTTAACACTTGTGCTGTATTTCATATTATTCCTTTACATGTTTTCGGTAAAATTCTCTAAATGAAAGCTCTACAAGCCTTCGACCTTGAAAATTTAACAAGGTCCGTCCTGCTGCGCTACACTTGGTGATTACAATGTAATCTTCAAAACCCTCTAAAGCCTTACATACGTAATTCTTTCTCACTTCTGCCTCCTTTTGGCGAATAAGCTCCGAAAAACATAGCTGTGTCAGCGTGTCGGTACGGCTCTAATTTTTTCTTTTCCACAAAGCCAGAAAATCCAAGTTTGTTTTCATACGGGCTTTCCTCTGACGATTTCTGTAACGACGATTCGTACTTGCTGGCATATTTGTGACACTTTAAGCCTTTAACTGACTTGGGCTTCTCCACATCCGTTCCTTTTCCAGCGGCGTATACAGGCACTAAGCTGCTAAGTCTAGTCCATCCAGATATGAACACCTTGCCTTCTTTGTGTAGTAAGGCTAATGCTTGTCGTGCCTTATACTTGGTTAAGGACAGCTCATCTTGAAGTGCCGCTCTCGGTTGTGCTCCTTCTCTCTGTAGGTACTTCATAATTTGTAGGCTGTCCATTACAGTGCTGTGATTGGCCACATCTTCGCCTGCCCACTCCCAAGCACCTTCACTTGACCCTCTCTTAGAGCGAGGACGCTTTGCGTTCTCTCCTTTACCTGCTTTATATACAGGCACTAGACCCATCAAAGTTACCCACTTAACAATGTGAGCCTCTCCTCGACTCACCAGCCCAGTTAACACCAACTTGGCTTTGTACTCGCTCAGGTCTAGCCTCTTCCTAATGTCAACTCTGACCGACTCGCCGCTTTGGTGCAGGTCGTTTAGTATTGCCTCTCTGAGCTCCTCCCGTTTAGATTTAATCGTTGCCATTACTCCAGCCTGCCTTCCGCCAACTCCTCGCAGTAAAACCGCAGAACACCCCAATTGATGCCTTCACTAGCGTCGTGCCTTCTCTCTGCGTACTTTAGGACTTCTAACGCTTGCTCGCAGGTGATACTGTCGTCTAAGCTCATAACATCTGCTACTGTCCATTTGATTAAGATACAGTCTTTTTCTGCCTCAACCTTACGCTCCACAACCTCCATAAAAGATTCAAGCTCCTTGCGGGTTGCGGTTACCTCTTCAAGAATCTCTCCTTGCTCCCGCTTGGTCATTGTCAACTCTTCACGCAAGTGATAGTTTTCCTTAAGGGCTGCGATTAAGTCGTCTTGCAGGGCACTGATTTTATTTAACATAATACTTCCTTTAAACTTTACTGTTCTCAAATTTCCATCGAATACCGTCTTCTGCAATTTCCATGTCTTTATAAATTGCAGGAAACCGTTGCTTTAGTTGCCCAGCTACTTCGGACATAATTACTCGAATTTCTTCTTCTGCCGCTGGGTCGGTGCGCATTTCGATAATGTGTCGCCAAGCTCTGTGATTGGCTGTCATCACAATGTGGTTGGCTTGGCCATTTCCTAGGATGCGGCGCAAGGCTGACGTGACGCGCTTCTTCTCGCCGAAGTCTGTCATGTCGGCAATGCCTGTAATTTCCTCAAGTCGCTTGTAGGCTGCTTCTACAGTCTTCATTGCTTCTACAAATTCTGTAGTTGCACAAGGATAGTTTGCAAGCTCTTTTGGGCAGTAAAAGGAAAGTTCTTCGGAGCGTACGTATCTGCCGCTTGTTTGGCTAAAGGCTGTCCCAGCACGGTGACGCACCAATTCGTGCGTCACTACTCGGCTGACATTCTGTAAGAAGAATGTTACAGTGCTGTGTTCTAGCACTGAGCCATGACGCTGGCCTACGATGCCGTGCTGGAGATAGTCTTCATTGTTTCGCCTGCCGACTTTGGTGAGGTTTTTGTTAAGCTCAAGGTCAAAGCTCATGTAACAAGACTTACCTGCAAACTCGCTTAAAAGGCTTGCGTCGTCAGTTGCGTCGGTCTTCCATCCTGCTGCTCCCAGCGCAGTTAAGGCTTGCATCATTTCGCTTCGGTTGACTCGCGTCTCGGCGATTAAGAACGCCTTGGCGCATGTGGTAGTAATCGTGCGTGATAAATAATTGGTACACAGTACCTCCTTTAAAGTTAAAGCCTCGTGTGAGGCGGGTTACGTTTCGTTACTTAAATTCCACACTACTAGAGGCGTACCACTCCTTGTTTTCAACACAAAAGACCGAGGGCGCATGAAAAGCCTGTTGCCCCCTACCCAAGAGCAAGGAATGTCAATTAGGCATTTTTCTTTTGCTCCGAACCTGTGCTCTTCCTCATTTACGGCTACGTAAACTGTGCCGTCAACTGTATCGACTTCAATTACGTTTAAGCCTTCCTCTATTCTGTCTTCCCAAACTGCAACCAAGTCTTCGGTAACGCCTGCTCTTTTAAGCTGCAAGGCGTTTACCTTGCCGTTGTAGTGTTCAGAGTCTGCTAACTCTTTGCAAACTAGGGCAGGAAAACTTACTCTTTTCACTCTTTCAGCTCTCCTTACTTCGCGCCCTTCAAAGCCGCAGTCGCATTCGCACTTGTGCCTCCATTCGCACTTGCACTCTACCACCTCAAAGTTAGGCTTCCACTTGGTAAGCATTGGCTTTGGCCTTAGTTCAGGCAAGCGTGTGAGAACCCACTCTTCCATGCTCTCACTGTAGCCATACCACTGCACCCACTTCAACATGTCCCCGTTACCGAACACGATGTATAGTGCATCAAAGTCGATTTCGTCGGGCTGCTCTTCTAAGAAGGCTTGTACATCATCGTCTTCCACTGCATAGCTGTTGCTGATCACATGGTCGATGTCTTCTTCACAGTAGCCTGCGTCCCTCATAGCGGCTAAGGCGTTTTGCCATAAGTCTTTATAGTCCATATTGCTCCAGTCTATAATTAATTCTACACCGCCAAAATAAAAGCCCTTCGATTGAAGGGCTTATTGTTAGTCTCTACACCGTCTGCAAGCTGTGCAGGAACGTCTCTTGCATTTTGCGCACTTTTCGCACGCTTTCTCTGCCCTTGCGGACACACACTCTGTCTCTAGGCTCATTTTGGCTGTTGCAGGAGTTGCAGATGCAAGTGCCGCAGCGGATAAAACACAGCCTGACAGGAAAACCATCAGGACTTTTAACATGTCAAACCTCCTTGTTTAGGGAAGCTAATGTTACGCGTTACCGCTTAAACTAGCAAATGTTCTTGCTCGGAAGTTTTGCGCTACGTTGTAAAGCGTGTACCGTGCTTCGTCTTTCTTTAGTACAGCGTCTAAGTTCGCTTTCGCTTCTTTGACTGCGTGGCGTTTGCTAAAATGCAGGCCGCTTGTAATTGAAAGTCCTGTGGCAGTGTCGGATACTGTGTACCCTGTTTCCTTGTCGCCGTGGATGCCTAGTACAAAGCCTTCGTACTGGATTAACGTGGCTGCCACCAACTTCGGGCCGTCATTGTAATTTAAGTACATGTACAGTTCGTTGTTTTTATTTACTGGTTTCATGTTTTTCTCCATGTTAGTTTGACAAAGCCGTCCTCTACACACACTTTTGTAAGCTCTCCGCGCTTTCCGTGGACTGCTAGAGACACACCTTCATTTAAGAAAGCGGAGCCGTACTCAGCGAATGTATAGACCAGGCTTGCTCTCGCTGCATCTATATCCTCTCTCAGGTCCCACGACGTTGCTGCGTCATCATCTTCCTCTTTAAGCATGTTTAAATCTAGGTAGCCCCGCCTTTCCCGTCTCCGTAATACTTCGCATGAGTGTATGTAACTCTAGGTTGGATGGCTCCGCTTTCGTCTACTACTTGGACTTCAAAGTCCTCATACTCGTCGTTACATAGTATGTTAAGTAATTTTCTAGCTAAGTTATCTGTCATTTAATTCTCGCTATAAAAAGCCATCTGCGTTATTGGCGTCGCGCAGCTTGTAGTGTTTAAATTCAGTTTCTCTTAAGTAGTCTGGGCTGTAGATAGGAAACAGCTCTCTTAGCTGTGCGTTTGTCACTGTGTCCAGTCTAAAGCTAGAAGCACTGGGCTGCCACTCTGCTCCGTTATGTATGTACTCATACTCTATGTCCTCTACCGTATTTGCTAGGCTGCCTTCTATGTACGCAGACCTAATGTCTTTGTATTTGTACATAGCATTTAGATTTGCAAGGATGTTGGCGAAAGATTTCAACCCGCTTGAATTAAGCGTAATATCTACCCAATTAGGTAGCCACTTTAGCAGTTCCTCCTCCTCCCAGCTCCTGTGGAAGAAGTGCCCAGTCGGGTGATACCGCAGCTCAAGTCTCGCTCCGTTGTCTGTCTTTTCGTTGCCTGTTTTGTCGCTGTAACGTATTTTAGTCAGTGCCATTTTGGGCATTTAATCTCTCCAAATATTTTTGATAGGAATCGTCAGCCTCTTGCAAGTCGATCTTGTCAATGTAAGGCTCAAGGATAGCGTAAGCTAACAGGACTAAGCCTGCGAGCATTAAGATTATTGCTAAGAAGTCATGCGGAATTGAGGTCATTTTTGATACTCCTTCGGTATTGGTGGGACTTCTTCAAGCCACACTGGGTACAGGCCGTCTGGCCCTTGCTTACATTTACCCTCTTGCAGGTAGCGGTTAGTGGTATACATCCACTGGACAAAGCACACTAAGAAGGCCTTGTCATGCCTCAAGCGTTTCAATTTCTTGCTGTCGGCGTGTAGTTCCATCACGCACTGTAGATTGTCGCGGCGTATGACCGCGTAACTGTTACTACCGTGGAGCAGAGGAGGCAGTTTGAGTGTCATAGATTGCTCCGTATGTCTTTTACACTTAACGCTCGTAACAGCCTGTCATGTTGCTGCTTACAGTGCATTTTGTACCGCAGCCTCGCATACTTGACAGTTGAGGCACTAAGCTCTTGTTTGTAGTCGCCTAACACCAGTACATGCATTGTTACTAGCTTATTAGACTTGTTCAGTTTCTGGTACTTTCCGTCTTCGTCCCTTGTGGCAAGTCTTGCGACCTCGCCGTCTTGCGTTACCTCGACTTTGTGCGATTCGATACAAGCTCCTGCTTTTATCAGTTCAGCTATAGACATCCTCTACCTCCGTCTTTTCTGTGCGCAGATTCGGCCTTAGTTCATAGTACCTTGCAGTGCAGGTATTGCCGTCAGGCTTCTCACATAGGTGCAAGTCGTCATAGATTTTCTCTGTAATTTTTACGACAATGCCTCCTAACTTAGCGGTTTTCCTGTTAGTGGCATTGCGAAGTTGGTGTTGGGTATCATATTACTCCTCAAATCTGTCTGTACCCTTGTACTCGTGGGTGTACCCGTCTCTATTACATTGAAGCAGCAAAGTCAATACTTGCCGCTCTTTCATACGAGCATACTCGTATTGCATTTTATTTAGGACGTTTTCTCTTTCTTCACCTTGCTCTAGCCATTGCAATGTGTAGACAGTCTTTAATGGAAAAGCCTTGTAATACTCAAAGTCTAGCTTACGGCTGGCCAAGCGATAAGCTCTAGTGCTTGGCTCTTCTCTGCGTTCGTCTGCTACAGGCTTTGCGCCTTCCGCAATCCGCAGGTCTATGTACTCTTTCCAGCTCATTATGCCTAGGGCTGTAGAATTAATAAGTTTGCTCAACTCTTTGCGGTAGCGGCCTGCCTGCATCGGTGTGAGTAGCATTGGCGCCAATGCTTTTTCCCAGTAAACGTTTTGTTCTGCTTCTTGCTTTGCTTCTAAGGCCTTGATTTCCAATTGTCTGACCTTCCGTGCTTGTCTTGCTAGTTCGGCGGGCAAAAACAAGTGTTCCTCGGCAAGCATTTGGAGGACATTGTGTTCGTCGTACAGGCCGCAGCCTACGTGGTTCTCGTACTGACAGATGTAAACCCCGTCTGTGTGCAAGGACACCACATTGAGCCAGCCTGTGTTTGTTAAAATTCGTTTTCCAATCATTTTATTTTCCTTTGAGTTTGTGCCCAAAATTGGACTATAATTAACCCCCCCTACCGTAATTTTTACATCTTTTACTTTAGAGTTAGTTCATAAGTTGGTTCATAGTAACGAAGCCGACAAGACTGCAAATCTTGTTGGCTTTTTTGCGTCTGGTTGTTTTGTGTTGCGCCAATAATTAGCAAAGCGCCTTTTAGTTTTAATTCCGTCGAATTCGATGGAATTAGAAAATGCATATATAATATGCACTGTATATTTCAGAGATTGAGATAAGAGTAGTCTACTTGCCTTGGAAGCAAGAAGCGGTGGAGCGTTACCACCTCCTCTGACCAGTTAAGGAACACATGACAAAAGAAGTCGAGTATTACTCCAGAGTGGTTAGTGCATGGTTTTACAACAGAACCATAGTAGATGTCTTCTTGCTAGCGATGTCTAGCCTTAGCGTACTGCTAATAACCTATTTATTTCTATCTGGTGGCATAAGTGCTCACCACAGATATGGGATGCTGTTTTCTCTAGGAGGCTTTATGGCTTGCATCATGTCCACGTTAGCCATATTTAAAAAGAACACAACACTATTAGAGAAAATAGTGTCTGGAGAGTCCGAGCATGGTAAGACCCTTTTCTATTTAGACTGCTTTAGTATTGGCTCTTATTTAGTGTCGCTGTTTGCTCTTATAAGCACGGCAACGCAACTGCCTTAAAGTCAATCTTCAAAATATCTTAAAGCCGCTCGGCATCTGTCTACACCCTCTAAATCGCCTAAGAAATTTTCAGCCCATTTTTCATAAGCTGCAAAGTTCTCAAACTTTTTAAATGTGTCTTTTGCTCGCAGCGGCTCTCTTGTTCGTGCGCTGGCCGTCATTAACATGACCTCTTCGCTGTCTGTGCTGTTGTAAACAGCCACGCCGTAGCCGCAATAATAAGTATTACCGATTAAAAAGCGTTGGTTGTTAAAATCGAATTTAGACATAATTTATCCTTTAATAATTGCATAACAGTACCCGACAACCAAAGCTAATAAGGCAATGATTGCAAGTACGTCAAATAACATTTTTACATGTGCAAACCAAACAGCGTTTGGAAAGTTGTGCTCTACTTTACGTAACATTTTGGGCGTTACGTAAAGCCAGAATGCTAAGAATAGGAAGTTCATATGGTAAAGCCTAGATCTCTTTCGTGTGTCATCTCAACTCCTGTATAATTTACATATTCCTCGGTAGCTCAGTTGGTAGAGCAGCAGGCTGTTAACCTGTTGGTCGTTGGTTCGATTCCAGCCCGAGGAGCCAAGAATTAACTTCTGAGTGGACGTATCACACCTATAAAACTAGGCTGGTTAGGCAGCACTACAAGCACCGTAGCGAGAGGGTCTGTACTCGACGCTACCAACTTCACAGCGGAAATTTTAGACTTTGACTTTAAGCCAGCCTCAGCAAATAAACTCAACAAGTTGAGGTCTAGTGTTGGTAACTGCGTCAACTCCTCTGTAGTCTTTGGCACTACTCGGCGAATATCTGGGTATGTACCTTCAAAAGGTTTAAGAGCAAATGACACAGTATTGTGTTCGGACGGGTCGACCTCCAAGTTCACAACTGCTTTAGGGTTGCCTAGCTTTTCCCAGCCCCACTTCTCAAGTTGCGTCACCTTGACGGTTTCGGTTTTGGCTTTGACAAGTTCTTTTATGTCTGCCGCCCGCAGCAAGACTGCATTGCAGGGCTCTAAGTCTTCTAGCTTTGCGCCTTTACCCAGCCAAATTCCCGCTACGTTGCCGTCTGTGGCTGCCATGCTGCCACAAGGGTAGACGGCGATAGTGCTGAGGTATTGGCGGATGTCGTTCTTCGCCGCCAGTTTAAATAAAGATTTAAGACGCTTTGCGTCTAGGGTTACATTTAGGTTCATTTTTGTGTTCCTTCACTGTTCAATTAACTGCCTTAAGGCTTGAAGCACGCCCACGTATTCTTGCTGCATTTTCTTACCGTGCCTTGCAAGTTGCTCGGTGTCTTGCAGTTGCTCTGTTGTTGCATCAGGCCATACAGCCCTCTCTTTCGCTTTTTCTAAGTTAATGTGTCTGCCTACCCCTACTTTGTAGTAAGGTACGTAGTACAGGTTCTCGGCTAAAGGTTCGGGCTTCTCAACGTTGAACCTTCTTGTATAGTCTTGCGATGAACTGTCGTCATCATATTCGCTGTCCTCATACTCCGATACAGCAGTCAAACTTCCAATTACATATTCCACGTCTCTTATCTTAGATACCAGCACCCACCCATCCTGCCTTTTCTCTCCTTTGAGTAAGCCTGCTTCGTCTCTACCTTGCGTACACTCAAGTACTTTGTGTGTAAAGCTGTTTATGAGCACGAAACTAGGAAACTTGCACCACTTAAAAGCAAGTGCGAGTTCTGGGAATAGGTGTGCAACCTCTCTAGCGTCTTCCTTGTAAGGGCTCCACCCGCCTTTGTTCCACTTTAATGACTCGGCCTTAGACGGGTAACAGGCAACTTCGAGTACAAAAGACCTTTTATCTACGACTAATTCGCACACCACATAAGGGTGTTGTTCGCTTTCTGCCGTGTATTGTTTTCGTTTCATTTTGCTGTTCCTTCCTTTTAAAGCCAATCCGTCGGTATCAGTCCCTTGCTGCGCAAGGAGTTGCAGTCCTGCTGGAACTCTTCTGTTTTGTAGTAAGGTGTACTGTTGCCTTTTCCATATTCGGCGCGTACCCATACTGAGTCGTTGTTGTATTCGTCAAGCAGGCATTCTTCTGCGCGATATGATGCTATTTCTCGTATGACGATCCAAAGAGGATCTTCTAGGAGGATCTGCTCCACGAACCTTTCGTGTGCATATCGTTTGAAGCCTGTAGAACCTAGCTCACGGGCTATACCTTCTAATGTAGTAAATTTCCTCATCTTGTTTCTCCTCAAAATGCTGCGACTAGCCAGCCGCCAGGAAACTCGATCACTGAAGTGCGGTTTTGGATCTGGTCTATAAGGCCTGAGTCGGCTAAGAAGTCTTCAAAGTCCACGCCCTCGTCCATGTCGGCTGGGTCTATGTCTGTAGAGTTACAGTACTCCGTGTAAATATCCACAAGCGTGCCATACTCTGTCCACTCGCAGCGGATGGCTACAGGGTCAAGCTCCCAGAACTCGTCCGCCTCTTCTAGATAATCATAGAGTACCTCTAAAGCGGCATAAGTAAAAGATCTTCTGAGAGTCTCGTTGTCGCAGAAATCTGATTGGGAAATTACTTGGTAAATCATGGTTTGTTCCTTAAGTTTTGTCTGAAAATGGGCGGTGTGCTCTACAAGCAGGTGCAGGGAATAAGTACCTGCAATCGCCTACTTCAAGGATCGTCAAATGCTCTCGCAACATTGCTAGGTTTTTAACGTCTCCGTACTCGCCCTCTATCCACTGCTCGACATCAAACCCCCGTGACTCTAGGTACTCCCGATGCCCTCCTACTATAGTGTCAAAGTATTTGCATTGCTCCCACTTCTCGACCAAGGCGAGCAGATCTATCTCTTTATGTCCTTCTTTCTTGTAGCGTTTCAGCAGGAACAGCAAAACGTCTGGCGAGTAGTGATACTCTAGCAAGTGTTTTACTTTTGGGTTGGGGCAGGTCTCAAGTATCTCGTAGTATCTCGTAGTATCTCGTAGTATCTCGTAGTATCTCGTAGTATCTCGTAGTATGGGACGCCCTTTGCCTCTGCCTTTTCAAAAACTTTATCACGGTATCGATATTTTCCACTTGATTTCCTTTAATTTCGCAGCAAAATTACTGCTATTTAGCTGCATATGCCGCCTGTTAGTCTAAGTTAGAGACTGTAAATAACGTAACGGTTTTCGAGGTCGATTGCGAAGACTTCTTCTTTCTTCACTCGGATTACGAAGTCTTCGTCCGACTCGCCTTCTTGCTTGTAATCGTCCCACCAGCCGTGGTCGCCATTTACTATGAAGTTGTCAACCAATACGTCAGGCGCAGGCATGTCTACGCCGCCTTCTGCCAGGTCTTTTAAGCAGTCGTACAGGACGCTTCTAACCTCTGTACAAGTTGTGCCTAAGAGCTTTTCTTGGAGGTCAAAGCGGGCGTCTAGGCAGGCTTCGTAAGATGCCCAGTTCATTTTTACTGTGATTTCATTTTTCATTTTAAATTCCTAATCTAGTTACGCCCGCTGAGTGCGCTCAGCAAGTCTTTAAGAGGTTTTCTTTGTAGATTCTAAGCGGCGCACTGTGGTTCCCATTCGGCTTTCTATAGCAGTCATTCGCTCTTCCATCTTTCCCTGCTTTTGATGTAGGTCTTCTCCGTAACCATAACAGACAGTAGCCGGTGGGAATGTTACCTTTTTATTTTTCTCCTTGAACCTGTCGTAAAAGTCGGCTACAGGGACGTAGATTGACTTTCCGAACTGCTCGCTTTTTATTAGTTCGGCGGTAGTAAATGTGGTCGGGTGCCCTTCTAGCACCTTTAAATCTACGCCTCTAGGCGTGATGCTTACGATGTCGTAGGTCGCGTCTGGGTGGTTGCGATTTAGCCAGTCGTTAGCCTCCACAGGCAAGGCTTTAAAGCTCTTTAGTTTGAGCAGTAGCAAGGTGTCAGCAGCGAGTTGTTGAAGGTGTGCGTAAGTTTTGGGCATGGCTAGTATCTCCGCAAGTGGTAGGTAAAGTAGGTATGGCTGCCGTTTTGTCGGCGAAGTTTCACGCAACGAGGATCAGCAAGACCGTTTAGCTGGTGAAAGTAAGCGGTTGTGATTTGATTTGCTGCTGTGCAAGGTTCGGAATAGATCATGTTTATTTCCTTAAAATGTGTTGCACAGGTATTTGTCACTTAAAGGCCTCAAGTCTCCGAAAATGGCTTGTATGTGGAGGGTTGATTTTGGGTTTTTGACTATCAGCTAAAGCGAATGCCGGTCGGTAGGTACGTGCTAAGACGAAGTTTTCAGGCTCGTTTAGGTTGTATTTGCGTGCATGTGCTAGTGCTACTTGCCGCTGGTTGTACTTGGACAGTCTGCCGTCAATACGCAGGAGAGAGTTGGAGCCTACATTGGCTGGAAAATATGCATATGCCATGGTGTGTTCCTTTAGGTTATGGTTATGGTTACGGTTACGTCTTTGTCGCTGGCGACAAGTGTTAAGCCTTCTGCGCGTTTAAACGCGATTTACTGGCTTTCGTCTACTCTAAGGTAGGGGACATGCCGAGTGTCCAAGATATGCCAGTTTTGGGTGGTTTTAGGCGGTTTTGGGGCACTTTGCCGCAAGGTGGGGGGTTCCGTTAATGTACAAAATGTACGGAAGCGGGTTTTGCGGCTTTTGGTGCGGTGTTGGCAAGTGTTTCATGATTTACTCCTTTTGCCCAAAATCGGGCGAGGTTGAATTTCGACAAGTCTGTCGGTTTAGTCCTAAGAATACTCAGGCGTATACGTAAGTTGTAAGTGATATCTCATAGAAAATCTACAAATCGCTACGTATACGGCTATGCACTCAACCAAGAAATGTGCTAAGTAAGTGGACAGAACAAGCCTTTTCGTATCTGAAGTTACCACTACGTGATAATAAGGCTTGCAAGTCGTTAGGGGCAAATAAGGTACTAAAAGGTCGTATTTGTCCACCCAGTTCGCAAGTATTTTGGGTGTCGCCCCGGGGTTATGAAAATAAAAGACCCCTCCCAGCAACGCAAGGAGCTAAACAAGAGGTAAATAAGTACCTTAAATATAAACTACTTACGTATAAGTAGTATACACATATACTCCTTATGTGTTGAATTTGGTTTAGTCCCTTATTTTGAGTAAAACATGGTTTTCTCCCAAAAGACAGTATACAAATAAGACCTTTTAATATATAAAATACTACTTACAAAGTAGTTATAAATACATACTCCTTGTACTTGTTCCTACTTACAAAAAATAACCCTACTCAAAACTGTAAGTCCTAACACTTGCGGGTTACCACTTGTTTAGTGCAAAAAACAACAAAAATTTTTGCTCCTAAGTGTTATCACTCAAGTCAGTTACATTTACCTAAGTTCTACCACGTAAAACTAGCCAAAACTTAGGTAAGCATACCTAGTCGAAAATTTCTCCAACTACGTAGTGCCGAATGCAACCGATTCTCATTCGCACGGTTTACAGACTTGCTTCATTGGTAAACAAGCCGAAAAGTGGGTCTTTTCTCCGCCCACTTTTGCATCTTTTGTCTTTTTCCAGCCGCCAAATGCAGCGGCAAGCCTGAAAAGGTCGCTGTACCTTTGGTCGGATAAGCCTTTTGAGTAAGACAGGCAGGCGATAGAATCTTTAGAGAGTTCTATAACCTCGACGTACATGCCGTCGAGACTTGCTCGATAGGTTGGACAGCACTTGCGATAGCTTTTTGTAAAATCACCTTCATAAGTTACTCTTTAATGCCTCACAGAAGGCTTAAAACCGCCCAAATCGGGCAAAATAAAGGGTAGCCTAGGCTACCCTACGAGGTTAGGCGTTTAGTGGTTTAAATCGTCGTTAATCCAGCCGCACGTAAAGGCACTTGTAATGTGCCTTTTCCGTAGTTTGAAAACAGTCTTGTCTAAATGCCCTAATTTCCAAGTACCGCAAGCGGTCTTTAGAAATACGCACGCCGTTAGCGTGCACGTAACCAGACTTGCGGTAAAACGTAATCGCATAAATTTTCATAAGCCCTCCAAAACTTTGCGATAAGCCGCAGGAACAGAGCCTTGCATCGATGCAAGGCACGGTAAACGCGTACTTGCCTCGACCAATAAGCAAAGCCGCTGTTCGGAATTAATCCGAGTCCAGCGGCTTTCATAGAATTTTAGCCATGCGGCAGCGTTACTATCCATAGCTGCGCACCTCCAAAAGGAGGCGGTCAACCAATTTGTCCGCCTCCACCTCAGAAAGACGCGCTATGTCTTTCTGCATTTCTCGGACTTTTGCGAGTCCGAGGTAAAGCGACGAGCTTACGCCCTGCTTCTTGCACTCCAATTCAGTCGCCCAGTGCAAGGCGACTTGATGAATACCTGCCAGGGCAATGTCGTTGTCGCCATGGTTCTTGTCGTTTCCGTGCTTGTCCATTGTCTTAACCCTTTAATTACATGCAAAATCGCATTACAAAATGCGCCTAAATCGGCGCATTTTCTGATGAAATTTCAACGATACTGTTTCGGTATCGCTATTTGACGTACCTTAGCGGAATCGGCGATATAAATAGGCTCGCCTTTTCCTGCTGCTGCGTAAGCCTCCAAATTTTCAGGGAACACCTCGTAAAGTACGCGTTCCCCGCCAAATTTTTGACTGGCACGGGTGGCGTAACCTAACGCCACCCTTACGTTGGACGTGAAAAATACTTTGTCCAAGTTTTTCACGCGCCCACTTTCCTGCAAATTTCCGTGACTTGCAGGCGGCAACAGTTCGGACAAGCCTTCAATGCTTGTCCCGTGGTAGTACCTCATTTGCGAGGCTTCCGTTTGGGCATCCAAACGGACTCACGACAAGCCATGCCAGGCGCTTGATAAGCAAGCATGGCCGCGTCGTTTCCGTAGCCTGATGCAGCTACGGCGCTAATTGAGGCTTCGATAGCCTCAATTCGTCCCGACTCTTTAGGGTCGGTATGTAGACGGCAAGCGTCCGCTTTGTACCAAGCGACTGGCTTACCGTCCACAACGGCATGGTGGAAGGGTTCGGAATCTAAGCCAAAGATTACCCACCCTTCCTCAGCGGCTTCGCGGTAAAGTGCCGCCCTAGGTGTTTCTCCTAGGTCAACTTTACCGCCAGGCAATCCAATTTTGCCTGACTCTCCACGGTCTTTAGCCCGTGTCGTAGCCGCTATCATGCCGTTTTGAGTCTTTACGACTACAAAAACAGCGAAGAAATCCAAAATAAACTCCTTTAAAACAGCCTAAAATCAGGCTTTGTTAAGTGTGAATTTAAGCATCACACGACTACTACTAACCCTAAACACTTGCGTAAGTGCTTAGGGTTAGGCACTCATTGAAGAATGCCCAATTTTCTTGAGTGTGGCATATAGCCACGAATTTTAAGCCCTTCGCCTTAGAGTGGTAAGTAGAGTTACCAAGGCGCGACTATCCATTCCCTTACTATCGGGAACAGTCTTTTATTTTCTACGTATACAATTTAACGTATTAAGAACTTCGTAGCCCTACGTAGAAAATTACGATTCTCATAAAATCGGTAAGCGATAAAAACTTTTAAATCGCTTTGTTTATCGTGTAATTCTTTATATAGTAACGCACAATAAAACAACCTTTTATTATCCAATCTTTGCGCCCATGCACATCAACATTCAAATAAAACTGGTCTTATCGTCACTATATAAATAACACCGCAACGATTAATTAAATGACAACCGTCATTATTAAACTAGATTATATTTTAGGTAATCGTTGCTACTCTATTTTTATCATGCTAGATTTTACGCAATTATTCTTATTCTTGGTTTTACAAACAGATACGCAAAACCACATACAGTATCAACCGTGCGTAGTGGTGCGCATGTGCTTTTATAAGCACGTAAAATCTAACAATCCATTGTTAAAGACCATGCACAGTAATACGTACTAACCACATAAGTAGTGGTACGTAGACCGTGGCGCGTGAAATCACGCTTTCCTAACCTAAACGCTACGTTGTAACGCTTAGGTTAAGGGCATGGCTTACGCCATGCCTAGGGTTGGCGGGCGAAGGCATTGCCCGCCCCGCCCCGCCTTGGCTAGACCAAGGCGGGCGCCTTGGTCTTAGCCGCCCGCTTTTTGGCGGGCGAAGGTATTGCCGCCTTCGCAGCGGCAATTACCGCTGCGAGGTCTTCAGGGCTTAAGCCCTGAAGTGAGGCAATTGCTGCCTCAAGTGGCGACATTGTCGCCACTGGCGCAGCTTCGCCCTCAGCCGGGGCACTAGCCCCGGCTTCTTTTTTGGCTTTGGCAGTAGCCAAAGCCTTCTTGGTGGCGGCCTTGGCCGCCACTGCTTCAGTAATGGCGGCCTCAACCAAGGCCGCCACTTTCTCAAGACACAGCTGTGTCTTGACGGAGGCGGGCGCAAGCCCGCATACCGCCGCCAGAACGGCGGCGGCCGCGCCTTCACGGGAGGCCGTGAAGCCTCCCGATCTCTTAACCCCCTTCACAGCAATGTATGCTGTGAAGGGATTAAAATGGGCGCGCTCGTCGCGCACCCACTCTCCGCCCTTCAGCTCATTGGCTGAAGGGTTGCCATGGGCTAAATAGCCCATGGCCAAAGGCAAAAGCAAAGCCGCCGCGCTTGCGGCTTTGTCTTTCCCTTGCCAAAGGGCAAGGGAATCTTGGGCGCTTAAGCGCCCGACGCGAAGGCTTTCCGCCTTCGCGTCGACTTGCGATTGAATCGCAAGTCGGATCAATTCAAAAGTCTTTTCCATGTCTTAATCCTTTCTTAACTTAATAGCAAAATCGCTATGGTTGAATTATAATATAAATTATAGCCTTAAAAATAAAAAGGTTAATGCTTATAATGCATAACCTAATGCATACAAAGCATTATATAAAAGCCCTTACGGTTAATATGCCAATGCTTATTTTGCATAACCTAATGCAATATAAGCTATTGACAAAGCGTAAAATGTAAGGGCAAAAATATAATATGGCGTGATTATGTTTCACGTGAAACAATATAATAAATGGGCGCATTTTATAATGCTCTACAAATCCCATAAAATGCGTGTTGTGTTTTTGTTTTGTTTTGTCGTATAGTGTTTGGTGTTTGGTGTTTGGTGTTTGTCGTTTGGTGTTTGGTGTTTTATGTTGTGGGCGTGACGGGTACACTTTCTAAATGAGAAGCATTCGCAGCCGCCTGCCCGCCACCCTTCGCCGTCCAAAATTATTTTTCAAAAGTTGGACTACGTAGTTTCCACATCGATAACATAGGCTATAATACCGACAACAACTCACACAACGCCATGCACAAAGTCCCCTACCAAATCGTATTCGACAAGTCGTCTAACCAGTACATCTGGCAGACGGGCAAGCGCAAAGGTCGCCCAGCAGGCTACTACTACAACGGAGTCTTCCTCGCCCAGATAAACGGAAAGACGTACAGGCTGACCGCGCCAAGGACGAAAGAGCAACCGATTCCCCACCACTTGCTGTTAGGACTTGCGACAAACACGTTGACCAAAGCGTATGTGGCTCAAGCCCTCAACCTCACCGAACAAGCCCTACAGGAGACCGTCGATGCCTTACAGTAACCAGCTCCAAGACTTCTCCTTGAACCACGTACCTCAAGAACTGCAAAACCACCTACCCGCACCAAAACTCCTCAAGGACATGCAGGCGTATTGTGACAAACTGACCCAAAAAGACTTGCTCATCTTGTATGAAGTGGTGCAAGGCAAGTTGACCAACTTGAACCTGAACGACCTAGACCTAACTAAAGAGCTGTTTATCAGGTATCAGAAGACCAAGCTGACCCTAGAAGAACTAGATAATCAAGACATACCCGAAAACCACAAGACCCAACTAGCTAACTCGTGCAACTCCTTGCTAAAAGACATCGCAAAAATGCAAACCGAAGTCTACAACTCCGAGCAGTTCAAGAAGATGGAACAATCCTTGACCAATGTACTCAAGAAGTTCCCCGACTTGCAAGAAGAGTTCTTTGCGCAGTATGAGCGAGCAATTGTCCAATGAGTATCCAATCAGACTTCCTCACAAGGGTTCGAGAAGGCCTGAAATCAGACTACAACCTTGCAGACATCCCAAGGTGGATTACAGAGCATACCTTCATACGCGGCTCACGCTACAGCTTTAAGAACCACGAGTTCCAAGAGACCATCTTAAAAGACACTAGCCAAGTAGTAAATACCCAGAAGTGTTCTCAGATTGGTATGTCTGAGGTGATGTCACGCTGGGTAGCAGCAGTTACCGCAGCCCTGCCTAACTTTGCCGTCATAACCACCTTCCCATCCGACAGCGACGCTGAAAACTTCTCCAAAACCCGCGTCTCTCCGATGATAGAGCAAAGCCCTAAACTTGCCGCTATGTTAAGCAGCAAAGTGAACAGCAACGCTATCAAGCAACTTGGGACAGGGATGATGTACTTTCGCGGTACGTTTGGGAACACCGTAGCTATCTCCATCCCAGCCGACTGCATCGTATCTGACGAAGTAGACCGTTCAGACCCAGAGATGTTGACGCAATATACTTCACGGCTGACACATAGTGCTTGGAAACTGCGCAGAAACTTCTCAACGCCTACTGTGGCAGGGTACGGCATATCTGAATTGATGCAGACTTCGAGAAGATTTAAGAACTTATGCAAGTGCTTTCACTGTAACCACGTGTTTCTACCTGACTATTATGAGCACGTAAAGATACCTGGCTTTGACGACGACTTAAAAACTTTGACACGGCAAAACATAGACAGGACAAGGTACAGGGAGGCACACCTTGTCTGCCCCTCTTGCGGCAAGACACCGAGCTTGCAACCTGAACATAGAATGTGGGTCGTAGAGAACGGATCAGACAATTTTGAAGCAGCAGGCTACTTCATCAGTCCTTTTGACGCTCCCAACATCATTGACCTGTCGTACTTGGTAAGGGCTTCTACTTCCTACACCAAAGTATCGGAGTTTGTGCAGCAGAACTTAGGGCTTACTTACGAAGACTCCGCCGAGGCTATGGTAGTAGAGGATGTCGAAGCTGCGTACCAGCCTTTCTCTCTCAAGTCAGCAGAACTGCACATGCTTGGCGCGGACATTGGGCTGATATGCCACATAGCGATAGGGCGAATAGACTTGCAAGGTATGTTCATCATCGTGCATAGAGAAAGATGTATGTTGGGTGAGTTCGAGGAGCGAGTGAAGAAGTTGAAAGTGCAGTACCGAGTGATTATGACGGTGTGCGATGCGCAGCCTGAGACAAGTTTAATTATTCGGATGCAGGCTCAGGACAAACACTTGCTTGGCGCGTCGTACATTGAATCGAAAGACTTGGAGATTTTCTCAATAAAAATGCACGAGGGCGATATAAGAGATGGTAAGATGCCGATAAATATGGCTAAGATAAACCGTGACATGGCGTTTGATGAGTTAATGCACAAGTTCAAGCGCAGGGAAGTGGTCATAGCTAGGCAGGAGTCTGAGGACGATGATTGGACAAAGATGCTGGTAGATATGAAGCGCGTGCAGATGTTGAATAAGTCTAACGACTTGGTGTACCGTTGGGTTAAAACCAAGTCAGGGTACGACCACGGGCATCATGCGTTGCTATATCTATACACAGCGTGTAAACTAAAGCACCTTGGGGCGAAGAATAGGGGAATGGCGTTAGGGCCTCTGGTCACTAAGTTCCACGTGAAACAACCCAACTTGCAAACTTACTAAGGCGCGAATGAAGTTTAGAATACAGCCACCGAGCTTCCTAGCTGCGACTAATTCAGGGTCGGGGGCGAAGCTGCCTCCGCCTGTAGAGCCGAAAGTTCCCCGCCAGCAGCAGAGTTACCCTAGCTACGTAAAGTCCGCTACGCCAAGTAAAGACGTGCTACGTAAGGTAGACTTAGGCGTTGCCAATATAGACATTACGCAGTCTTACCGATACGGGCAGACTACGCCAGAGGTGTTGAGAAACTTAGGCAGGGCGAACCCAGACTTGTCGGCAGCTTTGTCTGCCTTTTTGCGTGTAGGTATCCCTGAGAAGTATTTTGCTATAGCAAGAAACCCTGACGGGTCGCTCAACGTAGAAGGTACACAACTTGTACTAGAGGTGCTTAGACGCTTCGACAAGTTGCCCGACTACTCTACAGGTTTTTCCCAAGTTGACTCTATACGCACCATTTCAGAAGCCTTGGCTATGGAGATGCTGCTAGAAGGCGCGATGGCAGCAGAGCTTGTATTAGACAAAGCCAGCCTGCCTTTGAAGATTGCGCCTATATCTGTAAGTACTATTAAGTTTTATGAGAGCGGAAAAGGCTTGACGCCTGTGCAGAAAATAGGAGATAAAGAAATTAGCCTGAATTTCCCTACCTTCTGTTACGTCACATTGGACCCTTCGCTACTAGAGGCGTACTCACACAGTCCTTTAGAGGCAGCGGTACAGCCTGTGCTTGCAGCAGGAACATTCTTAGCCGACTTGCGTAGACTATGCGCCAGAGCGGTGTACCCAAGAATGGTAGCCAGCATTGATTTTGATAAGTTGCTTGGGATGATCCCTCCTGAAATTTCAGCCGACCCTGAGAAGCTGGAAAAGTGGCAAGCGGACACACTTGCACAGGTAGAGAGCAGTATCAACTCACTTGGAGTAGATGAAGCACTTGTCCAATACGACTTTATTACTGTGTCTTACATGGAAGGGCACTCGCAGCAAGTGCCTACAACCTTTGATACGGTTAAGAACATTCATGACGCAAAGATAGCGACAGCGACAAGAGCCCTGCCTTCTATATTAGGGCACGGCAGCGGCTCGCAGAACGTGGCATCGACTGAGACTATGCTGTTTATGCTGTCTGCGAATGGCATGATTCGACTCAAGCTGCAAGAAATTTTCTCACAATTGCTTACAATTGCCGCACGCTTGTACGGCCTTGACGTAGTTGTAGAGTTCGAATTTGCAAAGATTAACCTACGGCCAGAGAACGAGCTTGCAGCGTTCCGCCTGATGGAACAAGACTTGTTGACGACGCAACTTAGCATGGGGTTTTTGAGCGACGAAGAAGTGTCAATCAGACTGACAGGAAACTTGCCGCCACCAGGCTACGTACTCAAGACAGGGACTATGTTTAAAACGCAATCCGAGCCAATTGGCAACGCGACTTCCAATACGTCAGCGGGCGTTGAAGGTGAAGCGGTTAGCCAGACACAGAGTTCAGACCAACCTAAATCGACTAGAGGAAGTAAGAAGAAATGATTACCAAACCGCAATACTGGATGGGCACAGAAGAGAGCCTAGAACAAACCCTTGCCGTTTTCAAGTTTTTGAGAGAGCGGCCCAACGAAGTGCTTATTAAAGCAGGCTGGATGGACGACGATGATGAAGAAGAAGGTTCAGGCGGCAAACTGTGGGCAACTTATGGTGACGTAGCTGTAGTCAGAGTTAAAGGCAACTTGATTAGAGGCAATGCAGGCTGGCTGCGCTTCTTCGGTATGCTGGGTTACGAAGATATTAGGGAAGCTGTGGCGCAAGCTGTGTCCAGTCCTGATGTTGCTGCTGTTGTTATGGAGTTCGACACAGGCGGCGGCGACGCACAAGGTGTTGAAGACGCGGCTAGATACGTAAGGAGCATGTCAAGTATTAAGCCTATTGTTGCGTGGACAGGCTCTATGGCCTGCTCCGCTGGATATTGGCTTGCCAGTTCTTGCAACCACTTTATCGCGGGTCGGTCTGCTATTACTGGCAGTATAGGTACTCTTTCTGTGTCGACTGAATATTCTGAAATGCGCAAGACAGACGGCATTGTAGACACTGTAGTCCGTTCAGGCAGTCACAAGGCACTAGGGTCGCCTTATGAGGCGCTGACAGAAGAAGGCAAAGCCGAGATGCAGAAGATGGTAGACGTACTTGCTAATGTCTTCTTAAACGACGTAGCTGAGTACAGGGGCATGGACTTTGCGACTGCGAAGGCGAAGTACGGCGATGGGAAAGTTTACGTAGGACAAGAAGCTAAATCGATGGGTTTAGTGGACGGGATTGGTGGTCTTTCAGACGCAATCAAAATAGCACGTACATATAGCTTGCTATAACGCTTGACAAGTTATAATATACGAGCATAATCTTATTCATTTTAGGAATACATTGATGAAAAAGCATAAACTCACTGTAGGGCAGGTCACAGCAGCATTGTCCGCAGGGGCCTCACTTGACTCCGTAGGTCTTACGCAGGCTGAATATACTGCAATGCAAACAGCCGCACCAAGCTCGGAGCCTGTAGTTCCCGCACCAGTAACTGCACCAGCAACGCCTACAGCAGCCGCTGTTGAGCCTGCTGCTCCAGCCTCTACTGGTTCGCCTTCTCCAGAAGCTGCGGTAATGTCGGCCTTGACCACTTCTCTAACGGACGCGCAATCTCGCATTGCCTCCTTAGTTGCTGAGAACGCAACTTTGTCCGCGAGCGTAAAAGCGCAAGAGACATGCCTTGCAGGGTATACATCAATTATCCGTAAACGTATCAGTGACATGAGCGTGGCACTTAACGGTAGCGCAGCAGCAGGTCAAGTACCTGTAGACGCAGCAGCCGTACTTGCAGAACACACGCGCTTGGAACCAATCTTTGCCGCCAACTTTAAAATTGGCGGCATCGCTGCTTCTACGGCGAAAGTCGTGGAGCCTACAGTGCAAGCCACTGAACCGTACAGCCTTGCACAAGGCCGCACATTAGCAAACCGCAAGAAGTAAATAGGAGTTAAATATGGCAGGATTTATGAGAAAGCCAGTTACCGCTACAGCCGAGACTACTACCCGCTTAGGTGCGGTAGGAGCTAAGTACAGTCTGATGGAGAAGGGTAAGCTGGTAAAAATTGGCGGCGAGTCTGCACACGAAATTTGTACCGCAGGCGACCCATTTGACGGTGTAGTTACGAGTGTAGAAGTTGCTACAGAAGACGGATTTACGATTGTAGGTATTAACCGTAATGACGCTACGATTGTCAAGTTTGACGGCGTAGTAGCGGTTGGCGACTTTGTAGTGGCAGGAGCCATGCCAGCAAAAGGTACACCAGTAGACCGTTTCCCGAACGTGCGTAAAGCCCCTGCCCAGCCCGCTGACGGTGCAGCTTTTTGCATCTTCATCCCTTCTATGTGGCGCGTAGTGTCCTTGGGCAAAGCAGGCACAGGTGCAATAGGCACTGAGGGCTTAATCGAGCGTCTTGGCGCAGCATCTAACTAAGGAGCACATTACATGGCATTTTTTAAAGACGAAAACGGCAACAACCAAGATGTTACGGTAGATCATACCATCTTCCGAGCTGCCTCAGATAACAACCTGACTCCTGCGCAGTACATTAACAAGATGTACAAGACAGACCCTGAAAAGCACGGAACAGCCGTACATCAGATGCTTGCCTCTATGGGCATGTTGTTACCTACGCCTGAGCAGCGCGCTGAGTACGGTTATCGCTCGCCAACGATTGAGTCTATCAATCTAGGCAAGGTAAACGCACTTAACACCAGCAATAGTGCTGCCCCTCACGGCAACCAATCGCGCGTGTTCTTCCCTATCGCTATCGTGGCGGCTATCGAAGACGTGATGAAGCAAGACTACGAATCTGATGCGACGGTATTCAACAAACTTGCAGCATTGACTCACAACATTGCAGGTAATCAGTTTGAAGTTCCTGTAATCAGCTATGACACGCCCAACGGCCCGAACGAAGCTACTGCCCAGCGGCGCGCTCAAGGTGCTTTACCTGCCAACATGTTGACCATCTCAACATCAGGTAAAATGTACGCCATCCCGACGTACAGTTTAGGTATGACAGTCACTCACGAAGCGTTGAAAGCTACTACACTAGACACCGTAGCACTTGCTATGGCACGTCAACGTGAAGTGTCACGAGACCGCGCTGTTTACGCATCTGTATCGAAAATCCTAAACGGCGACGCTGATTTCGGTTCAATCTCTTTGGCTGCTGCGGGCCGCGTAATAACTGCGTCTGCTCTGGCAATCGAAGCAGGCGTACCTCATGTGGCAGGTGTACTGTCTGAGGACGTGTGGTTCAAGTACCTACGTTACAATCGAAGATACTTGCGCATGGACTGGGTAATGTGTGATGAAGCTACGGCGCGTAAGATTCTGCGAGTCACAAACGCTATCATACGCGGCTATGTAGACCCCTCAGTGCCTAACATGTCTGTCTACTCTAACGTGGTCAACCCGATGTTGAAGCCTGTCAACATCTGGATTACAGACGATCTTTCCAAAGGCGGCCCTATCCCTCCAGGTATGGTAGTAGGTTTTGACTCTAGCAGCGCGATTGCCCGTATCACCGATACCAGCATTGAGCCGACTATGGCCGAGACTTATGCGATGCGCAGTGTGGACGCTGTACGAGTAGACTTTAGCGAGGCTCACTACCGTATCCACGACGACGCTTTCTTTGTACTTGATATTGACTAAGGAGCAACATGAGCACAAAAATTGTAGATAAAGACGGTGTATGGCTGCAATGCGTGACTCCTGTCGGTGTTGTAGACCCTACTAAACGAGAAGGCGGACATTTGCAGTTCCGTGCTGGCGAGACAATCAAAGCTAAGCATACTGACTGGACAAAGCGTATGGTCAAGTACAACGTCTTAAAGGTTGTAGAGGAAGATAAGCCAGCGGAGGTTGAAAAACCGAAGAAGGTGGAAGAGACTAAGAAAGTAGACGAGCCAAAAAAGGCTTAACCTAAACAAGAAAGCCAGGAAACTGGCTTTCTTTAAATATGATTACTCAATACACAGACTGCGACACTATACGAGCCTTGCTAGGGGTACACAACCTAGAGCTTGAGGACGAAGTTATTTTACTGCCGATTTATTACGCAATCGTTAGAGAGGCTTTCTTCGACCTGTCCCCTTCTGTGAACACGTTCTATGACAGCATAACTGCCAAGCCTGAACCTACCAGAACAGAAAAAGAAGCTAGGTACTTGAAATTGGTGAATCAATGTACAGCATACCAAGTGGCGTGGGAGCTTTACCAGACCCTCCCCATATTCGCGCCTAAGACCATCAAAGACAGCCAAGCTATGCAAGACAGGGTACAGGACCCTTACAGCAAGCTGCGTGCAGACCTGCAAGCGTCTCTGAAGTATTGGAAAGACAAAGTGTTACAGGCTCTTGAAGACCTCGACCCAGACCTTGTTACACCTATACCTACCTACGTAACTAAGATAGTTACCGTAGCCTTAGGGTTCGACCCAGTTACAGGGGCTTAACCGTGAAGATGGTTAATGTCGCCAAGTATTTTGACCAAGAGGTAGCCTATGACGGTTACACAGGAGTTAAGCTGTTTAAGTGTCAGTCTTCGGGCTACGATGATAGCTCGTCCTCTGGCGCGACCATACGCAGAAAGGTGCTATCACTTGCACCAGACCTTGTAATACCTGACCGCAGAGTTTTAGCTTTGTTTGGCCAACGCTGGGTTGTTGGCGGAGAAGTTATAGACGGGTTTCAAGGCATAGCCATACGTAAGAATTACGGGATGCAAGCGTGCTCCGATTTATTCACTATAGCTACCCCTGCTCAAGCCTGCTTAGGCAGCTCAAAATTAAGAGCTTATGCTCGAAAGCACTTCTTCAAGGACACCGTAAATACCAATAACGATTCTGAGTACGACTCGTTCTGGAATATATTTTTTGCGCCTGATGAGCCTATGCTGCAAGGCTACTTTTTAAAAAGTAACATCGGCACAATGTACCGACTACGTAACCAATACCTGCCTTCTGAGGGCCTACGAGTAGCACAGTGCGACGAATTAGATGCAGACGTAGAGCAGGTAGCAGTGTTTGATTTAGGTGTGCGTGACCCGATTACAGAGCAAATTAAGCCAAACTTAAAAACAACCAAAGTGTTGCAGTTTGAGATGGCGAAGTTTTACCGATTTAACCAAGCAGCCGAGTATGACTTTAAATCAGGCGATAAGGCAGTGTTTGTAGCAGCGTCAGAGTTCACACCTGGTAAAGGCGTAACCTTCACCATGATGAACATGAACTGGCAGGCGTTGAACGTGAAGCCTGAACAAGACTGTTGGGCTATCCAAGCGAGGCCCATATGATTAAAGCGAAGATAACAGGCTTAGACGCTTTCCGAAAAGGGCTGCAAGACTATAAGAAAACACTTGAGAAGAGCGTGTCTTATGAGTTTGCTGCGTGGACAAGAAGGATTCACAAAGAACTTGTGATGGGAACGCCTCAATGGTCTGGCGACACAGCCGCTAACTGGAACTACGCAGTAGGCGCACCTAATATGACTTACGAAGAAATACCTGACAAAGCTATTTCGTGGCCCAAAGGGGAAGGGTTTGAGCCTAAATTTACAGGGCACGAAGCAGCAGTTATTAGTGCTATAAGTGATGTAGCCACTGTGCAGCCGCCTACGTGGAGACAGACAGTGTACATTACCAACCCTGCACCCATAGCTGGTGAGCTGGATATGGAACAGGTTAAGGTACGCCCAAGGAACTTGGTGGACGGTAGGGTCGCTATGTTGTCATGGCTGGTGTCAAAGGAGAACGGGTAATGTTAAAAGAGCTGGACTACGACGCGCCTAGGCGCGAGATAGCAGGGCAGATGGAACTTGCTAAAGCAGCGTGGAAGGATTACGACCTTGTAATAGAGGCGGAGAACTTCTCCACTGTTGACTTCACTAAGCAGAAGAACCCTTATGTAATGTGGGAGCTTGTCAACTACAAGGGCGAGCAGTCTACCATTGGTCCTGTACCTATAGTGACCAACGAATCCCAGCTCCTTGTATCGGTGTGTGCCATGCAAGGTACAGGGACGGCTAACATAAACAAATTGTTGACTCATATGGTAAAATACCTAGAGTTAAAGCGACTGGAGACTATAAAGACACACGCTGCTGGGTCTTTGCAGGACATTGAGTCTAAAGGTTGGTTTTCCAGAACTTTAATGATAAATTTCTGGTATCACAGGTTGTCACACCTTACGTGATTGGCTGCCCTAGGGCATAATTTAATTTTTGGAGAAAACTATGGCATTAGCATCCTCAAGCGCAGTCGTCATGACTTATTGCAAAGAGACCCAGTTCGGTAAGCCTCCTACAGTAGGCGAGACCCGAGGACTGCGGTTTACTGGCGAAACATTTACTTCAGACCGTACCAAGACAGAAAGCGAAGAAATTATTGCAGGCCGTCAAAAGGGCGGAGCGGTAACTACTAACGTGTCGGCTACTGGCGGTTTTAACTTCCATATGCAGTACGGCGAGTACGACCAGTTCCTTGCTTCGTCTTTGCAAAACAATTGGAAGAACTACGGCA
>NW_028301346.1:0-86613 GCF_061612785.1 Hesperophylax consimilis | reverse complement strand
CTGTTTAACGAAGATTTGACGCTCATAAAAGGTTTTTCTGGTATATACACTGTTTAACGACGATTTAACGCTCTTATAAGGTTTTTCTGGTATTTTCACTGTTTTACGACGATTTGACGCTCTTCTAAGGTTTTTCTGGTATTTTCACTGTTTTACGACGATTAAACGCTCGTATAAGGTTTTTGTGGTATTTTCACTGTTTTACGATAATGTGACAAATTGTAAGAGTTTTTTAATGATTTTCAGTGAAATACGACGATCAAACACTTTTTAATGGTTTTTCTATATTTTACAGCGTTTGAGGACGATTTAACGCTCTTATAAGGTTTTTCTGGTATTTTCACTGTTTTACGACGATTTAACGCTCTTATAAGGTTTTTCTGGTATTTTCACTGTTTAACGACGATTTGACAAATATTTAGGGTTTTTCAACGATTTTTATTAAAATACGACGATTTAACACTTTTTAATGGTTTTTCTATATTTTACAGCGTTTCAAGACAAATTAACGCTCTCATAATGTTTTTCTGGTATTTTAACTGTTTTACGTCGATTTTACGCTCTTATAATGTTTTTCTGGTATTTTAACTGTTTTACGTCGATTTTACGCTCTTATAAGGTTTTTCTGGTATTTTCACTGTTTAACGACGATTTGACAAATATTAAGGGTTTTTCAACGATTTTTATTAAAATACGACGATTTAACACTTTTTAATGGTTTTTCTATATTTTACAGCGTTTCAAGACAAATTAACGCTCTCATAATGTTTTTCTGGTATTTTCACTGTTTTACGACGATTTAACGCTCTTATAAGGTTTTTCTGGTATTTTCACTGTTTAACGACGATTTGACGCTCTTATAATGTTTTTCTGGTATTTACACTGTTTAACGACGATTTAACGCTCATATAAGGTTTTTCTGGTATTTTCACTGTTTTACGACGATTTGACGCTCTTCTAAGGTTTATCTGGTATTTTCACTGTTTTACGACGATTTAACGCTCGTATAAGGTTTTTCTGGCATTTTGACTGTTTTACGTCGATTTAACGCTTTTATAAGGTTTTTCTGGTATTTTCACTGTTTAACGACGATTTGACAAATATTAAGGGTTTTTCAACGATTTTTAGTTTAATACGACGATTTAACACTTTTTAATGGTTTTTCTACATTTTACAGCGTTTTGAGACGATTTAACGCTCTTATAAGGTTGTTCTGGTATTTTCACTGTTTTACGACGATTTAACGCTCTTATAAGGTTTTTCTGGTATTTTCACTGTTTAACGACGCTTTGACAAATTTGAAGGGTTTTTCAATGATTTTTAGTGTAATACGACGATTTAACACTTTTAAATGGTTTTTCTATATTTAACAGCGTTTTAAGATGATTTAACGCTCTTATAAGGTTTTTCTGGTATTTTAACTGTTTTAAGTCGATTTAACGCTCTTATAAGGTTTTTCTGGTATTTTCACTGTTTAACGACGACTTGACGCTCTTATAAGGTTGTTCTGGTATTTTCACTGTTTTACGACGATTTAACGCTCTTTTAAGGTTTTTCTGGTATTTTCACTGTTTAACGACGCTTTGACAAATTTGAAGGGTTTTTCAATGATTTTTAGTGTAATACGACGATTTAACACTTTTAAATGGTTTTTCTATATTTAACAGCGTTTTAAGATGATTTAACGCTCTTATAAGGTTTTTCTGGTATTTTAACTGTTTTACGTCGATTTAACGCTCTTATAAGGTTTATCTGGTATTTTCACTGTTTTACGACGATTTAACGCTCTTATAAGGTTTTTCTGGTATTTTCACTGTTTTACGACGATAAAACGCTCTTGTAAGGTTTATCTGGTATTTTTACTGTTTTACGACGGTTTGACAAATTTTAAGGGTTTTTCAATGATTTTTAGTGTAATACGACGATTAAACACTTTTTAATGGTTTTTCTATATTTTACAGCGTTTTAAGATGATTTAACGCTCTTATAAGGTTTTTCTGGTATTTTCACTGTTTTACGACGATTTAACGCTCTTATAAGGTTTTTCTGGTATTTTCACTGTTTTTTTGACGATTTGACAAATTTTTAGGGTTTGTCAATGATTATTAGTGTAATACGACGATTTATCACTTTTATATTGTTTTTCTATATTTTACAGCGTTTTAAGATGATTTATCGCTCTTATAAGGTTTTTCTGGTATTTTCACTGTTTTACGACGATTTGGCAAATTTTTAGGGTTTTTCAATGATAATTAGTGTAATACGACGATTTATCACTTTTTAATGGTTTTTCTATATTTTACAGCGTTTTAAGATGATTTAACGCTCTTATAAGGTTTTTCTGGTATTTTAACTGTTTTACGTCGATTTAACGCTCTTATAAGGTTTTTCTGGTATTTTCACTGTTTAACGACGACTTGACGCTCTTATAAGGTTTTTCTGGTATTAACACTGTTTTACGACGATTTAACGCTCTTGTAAGGTTTTTCTGGTATTTTCACTGTTTTACGACGATTTAACGCTCTTATAAGGTTTTTCTGGTATTTTCACTGTTTTACGACGATTTAACGCTCGCAGAAGGTTTTTCTGGTATTTTCACTGTTTTTCGACGATTTAACGCTCTTATAAGGTTTCTCTGGTATTTTCACTGTTTAACGAAGATTTGATGCTCTTATAAGGTTTTTCTGGTATATACACTGTTTAACGACGATTTAACGCTCTCATAAGGTTTTTCTGGTATTTTCACTGTTTTACGACGATTTGACGCTCTTCTAAGGTTTTTCTGGTATTTTCACTGTTTTACGACGATTAAACGCTCGTATAAGGTTTTTGTGGTATTTTCACTGTTTTACGATAATGTGACAAATTGTAAGAGTTTTTTAATGATTTTCAGTGAAATACGACGATCAAACACTTTTTAATGGTTTTTCTATATTTTACAGCGTTTGAGGACGATTTAACGCTCTTATAAGGTTTTTCTGGGATTTTCACTGTTTTACGATGATTTAACGCTCTTATAAGGTTTTTCTGGTATTTTCACTGTTTTACGACGATTAAACGCTCGTATAAGGTTTTTGTGGTATTTTCACTGTTTTACGACGATTTAACGCTCTTATAAGGTTTTTCTGGTATTTTCACCGTTTTACGACGATCAGACGCTCTTGTTAGGTTTATCTGAAATTTTCACTGTTTTACGACGGTTTGACAAATTTTAAGTGTTTTTCAATGATATTTAGTGTAATACGACGATTTAACACTTTTTAATGGTTTTTCTATATTTTACAGCGTTTTTAGACGATTTAACGCTCTTATAAGGTTGTTCTGGTATTTTCACTGTTTTACGACGATTTAACGCTCTTATAAGGTTTTTCTGGTATTTTCACTGTTTAACGACGATTTGACAAATTTGTAGGGTTTTTCAATGATTATTAGTGTAATACGACGATTTATCACTTTTTAATGGTTTTTCTATATTTTACAGTGTTTTAAGACAATTTAACGCTCTTATAAGGTTTTTCTGGTATTTTCACTGTTTTACGACGATTTGACAAATTTTTAGGGTTTTTCAATGATTATTAGTGTAATACGACGATTTATCACTTTTTAATGGTTTTTCTATATTTTACAGCGTTTGAGGACGATTTAACGCTCTGATTAGGTTTTTCTGGTATTTGCACTGTTTTTTTGACGTATAAGGTTTTTCTGGTATTTTCACTGTTTTACGACGATTTGACGCTCTTCTTAGGTTTTTCTGGTATTTTCACTGTTTTACGACGACTAAACGCTCGTATAAGGTTTTTGTGGTATTTTCACTGTTTTACGATAATGTGACAAATTGTAAGGGTTTTTTAATGATTTTCAGTGAAATACGACGATCAAACACTTTTTAATGGTTTTTCTATATTTTACAGCGTTTGAGGACGATTTAACGCTCTTATAAGGTTTTTCTGGTATTTTCACTGTTTTACGACGATTTAACGCTCTTATAAGGTTTTTCTGGTATTTTAACTGTTTTACGTCGATTTAACGCTCTTATAAGGTTTTTCTGGTATTTTCACTGTTTTACGACGATTAAACGCTCTTATAAGGTTTTTCTGGTATTTTAACTGTTTTACGTCGATTTTACGCTCTTATAAGGTTTTTCTGGTATTTTCACTGTTTAACGACGATTTGACAAATATTAAGGGTTTTTCAACGATTTTTATTAAAATACGACGATTTAACACTTTTTGATGGTTTTTCTATATTTTACAGCGTTTCAAGACAAATTAACGCTCTAATAAAGTTTTTCTGGTATTTTTACTGTTTTACGACGATTTAACGCTCTTATAAGGTTTTTCTGGTATTTTCACTGTTTAACGACGATTTGACGCTCTTATAATGTTTTTCTGGTATTTACACTGTTTAACGACGATTTAACGCTCATATAAGGTTTTTCTGGTATTTTCACTGTTTTACGACGATTTGACGCTCTTCTAAGGTTTATCTGGTATTTTCACTGTTTTACGACGATTTAACGCTCGTATAAGGTTTTTTAGGCAATTTTAACTGTTTAACGTCGATTTAACGCTCTTATAAGGTTTTTCTGGTATTTTCACTGTTTAACGACGATTTGACAAATATTAAGGGTTTTTCAACGATTTTTAGTTTAATACGACGATTTAACACTTTTTAATGGTTTATCTATATTTTACAGCGTTTTAAGACAAATTAACGATCTTATAAGGTTTTTCTGGTATTTTAACTGTTTTACGACGATTTAACGCTCTTATAAGGTTTTTCTGATATTTTCACTGTTTTACGACGATTTAACGCTCTAATAAGGTTTTTCTGGTATTTTCACTGTTTTACGACGATCAGACGCTCTTGTAAGGTTTATCTGAAATTTTCACTGTTTTACGACGGTTTGACAAATTTTAAGTGTTTTTCAATGATTTTTAGTGTAATACGACGATTTAACACTTTTTAATGGTTTTTCTATATTTTACAGCGTTTTGAGACGATTTAACGCTCTTATAAGGTTGTTCTGGTATTTTCACTGTTTTACGACGATTTAACGCTCTTATAAGGTTTTTCTGGTATTTTCACTGTTTAACGACGCTTTGACAAATTTGAAGGGTTTTTCAATGATTTTTAGTGTAATACGACGATTTAACACTTTTTAATGGTTTTTCTATATTTTACAGCGTTTTAAGATGATTTAACGCTCTTATAAGGTTTTTCTGGTATTTTAACTGTTTTACGTCGATTTAACGCTCTTATAAGGTTTTTCTGGTATTTTCACTGTTTAACGATGACTTGACGCTCTTATAAGGTTTTTCTGGTATTTACACTGTTTTACGACGATTTAACGCTCTTATAAGGTTTTTCTGGTATTTTCACTGTTTTACGACGATTTGACAAATTTTTAGGGTTTTTCAATGATTATTAGTGTAATACGACGATTTATCACTTTTTAATGGTTTTTCTATATTTTACAGCGTTTTAAGATGATTTAACGCTCTTATAAGGTTTTTCTGGTATTTTAACTGTTTTACGTCGATTTAACGCTCTTATAAGGTTTTTCTGGTATTTTCACTGTTTAACGACGACTTGACGCTCTTCTAAGGTTTATCTGGTATTTTCACTGTTTTACGACGATTTAACGCTCGTATAAGGTTTTTCTGGCATTTTAACTGTTTTACGTCGATTTAACGCTCTTATAAGGTTTTTCTGGTATTTTTACTGTTTAACGACGATTTGACAAATATTAAGGGTTTTTCAACGATTTTTAGTTTAATACGACGATTTAACACTTTTTAATGGTTTTTCTATATTTTACAGCGTTTTAAGACAAATTAACGATCTTATAAGGTTTTTCTGTTATTTTCACTGTTTTACGACGATTTAACGCTCTTATTAGGTTTTTCTGGTATTTTCACTGTTTTACGACGATCAGACGCTCTTGTAAGGTTTATCTGAAATTTTCACTGTTTTACGACGGTTTGACAAATTTTAAGTGTTTTTCAATGATTTTTAGTGTAATACGACGATTTAACACTTTTTAATGGTTTTTCTATATTTTACAGCGTTTTGAGACGATTTAACGCTCTTATAAGGTTGTTCTGGTATTTTCACTGTTTTACGACGATTTAACGCTCTTATAAGGTTTTTATGGTATTTTCACTGTTTAACGACGCTTTGACAAATTTGAAGGGTTTTTCAATGATTTTTAGTGTAATACGACGATTTAACACTTTTAAATGGTTTTTCTATATTTTACAGCGTTTGAGGACGATTTAACGCTCTTATTAGGTTTTTCTGGTATTTTCACTGTTTTACGACGATTTGACAAATTTTTAGGGTTTTTCAATGATTATTAGTGTAATACGACGATTTATCACTTTTTAATGGTTTTTCTATATTTTACAGCGTTTTAAGATGATTTAACGCTCTTATAAGGTTTTTCTGGTATTTTAACTGTTTTACGTCGATTTAACGCTCTTATAAGGTTTTTCTGGTATTTTCACTGTTTAACGACGACTTGACGATCTTATAAAGGTTTTTCTGGTATTAACACTGTTTTACGACGATTTAACGCTCTTGTAAGGTTTTTCTGGTATTTTCACTGTTTTACGACGATTTAACGCTCTTATAAGGTTTTTCTGGTAATTTCACTGTTTTACGACGATTTAACGCTCGCAGAAGGTTTTTCTGGTATTTTCACTGTTTTTCGACGATTTAACGCTCTTATAAGGTTTCTCTGGTATTTTCACTGTTAAACGACGATTTGACGCTCTTATAAGGTTTTTCTGGTAAAAACACTGTTTAACGACGATTTAACGCTCTTATAAGGTTTTTCTGGTATTTTCACTGTTTTACGACGATTTGACGCTCTTCTAAGGTTTTTCTGGTATTTTCACTGTTTTACGACGATTAAACGCTCGTTTTAGGTTTTTGTGGTATTTTCACTGTTTTACGATAATGTGACAAATTGTAAGAGTTTTTTAATGATTTTCAGTGAAATACGACGATCAAACACTTTTTAATGCTTTTTCTTTATTTTACAGCGTTTGAGGACGATTTAACGCTCTTATAAGGTTTTTCTGGTATTTTCACTGTTTTACGACGATTTAACGCTCTTATAAGGTTTTTCTGGTATTTTCACTGTTTAACGACGATTTGACAAATTTGTAGGGTTTTTCAATGATTATTAGTGTAATACGACGATTTATCACTTTTTAATGGTTTTTCTATATTTTACAGTGTTTTAAGACAATTTAACGCTCTTATAAGGTTTATCTGGTATTTTCACTGTTTTAAGACGATTTGACAAATTTTTAGGGTTTTTCAATGATTATTAGTGTAATACGACGATTTATCACTTTTTAATGGTTTTTCTATATTTTACAGCGTTTTAAGATGATTTAACGCTCTTATAAGGTTTTTCTGGTATTTTCACTGTTTGACGACGATTTGACAAATTTTTAGGGTTTTTCAATGATTATTAGTGTACCACGACGATTTATCACTTTTTAATGGTTTTTCTATATTTTACAGCGTTTTTAGATGATTTAACGCTCTTATAAGGTTTTTCTGGTATTTTAACTGTTTTACGTCGATTTAACGCTCTTATAAGGTTTTTCTGGTATTTTCACTGTTTTACGACGATTAAACGCTCTTATAAGGTTTTTCTGGTATTTTAACTGTTTTACGTCGATTTTACGCTCTTATAAGGTTTTTCTGGTATTTTCACTGTTTAACGACGATTTGACAAATATTAAGGGTTTTTCAACGTTTTTTATTTAAATACGACGGTTTAACACTTTTTAATGGTTTTTCTATATTTTGCAGCGTTTCAAGACAAATTAATGCTCTTATAAGGTTTTTCTGGTATTTTCACTGTTTTACGACGATTAAACGCTCTTATAAGGTTTTTCTGGTATTTTCACTGTTTAATGACGATTTGACGCTCTTATAATGTTTTTCTGGTATTTACAATGTTTAACGACGATTTAACGCTCATATAAGATTTTTCTGGTATTTTCACTGTTTAACGACGATTTGACGCTCTTCTAAGGTTTATCTGGTATTTTCACTGTTTTACGACGATTTAACGCTCGTAT
The DNA here is from genome assembly GCF_061612785.1 of Hesperophylax consimilis. NCBI lineage: Eukaryota > Metazoa > Arthropoda > Insecta > Trichoptera > Limnephilidae > Hesperophylax > Hesperophylax consimilis. Next base: position 78,508 of record NW_028301346.1, on the reverse strand, counting down.
AAGGTTTTTCTGGCATTTTAACTGTTTTACGTCGATTTAACGCTCTTATTAGGCTTTTCTGGTATTTACACTGTTTAACGACGATTTAACGCTCATATAAGGTTTTTCTGGTATTTTCACTGTTTTACGACGATTTGACGCTCTTCTAAGGTTTATCTGGTATTTTCACTGTTTTACGACGATTTAAAGCTCGTATTAGGTTTTTCTGGCATTTTAACTGTTTTACGTCGATTTAACGCTCTTATAAGGTTTTTCTGGTATTTTAATTGTTTCACGTCGATTTAAGGCTCTTATAAGGTTTTTCTGGTATTTTAACTGTTTTACGTCGATTTAACGCTCTTATAAGGTTTTTCTGGTATTTTCACTGTTTAACGACGATTTGACAAATATTAAGGGTTTTTCAACGATTTTTAGTTTAATACGACGATTTAACACTTTTTAATGGTTTTTCTATATTTTACAGCGTTTTAAGACAAATTAACGATCTTATAAGGTTTTTCTGGTATTTTCACTGTTTTACGACGATTTAACGCTCTTATAAGGTTTTTCTGGTATTTTCACTGTTTTACGACGATTTGACGCTCTTGTAAGGTTTATCTGAAATTTTCACTGTTTTACGACGGTTTGACAAATTTTAAGTGTTTTTCAATGATTTTTAGTGTAATACGACGATTTAACACTTTTTAATGGTTTTTCTTTATTTTACAGCGTTTTTTGACGATTTAACGCTCTTATAAGGTTGTTCTGGTATTTTCACTGTTTTACGACGATTTAACGCTCTGATAAGGTTTTTCTGGTATTTTCACTGTTAAACGACGATTTGACAAATTTGAAGGGTTTTTCAATGATTTTGAGTGTAATACGACGATTTAACACTTTAAAATGGTTTTTCTATATTTTACAGCGTTTGAGGACGATTTAACGCTCTTATAAGGTTTTTCTGGAATTTTAACTGTTTTACGTCGATTTAACGCTCCTATAAGGTTTCTCTGGTATTTTCTTTGTTTAACGACGATTTAACAATTTTTAATGGTTTTTCTATATTTTACAGCGTTTTAAGACGATTTAACGCTCTTATAAGGTTTATCTGGTATTTTCACTATTTTACGACGATTTAACGCTCTTATAAGGTTTTTCTGGTATTTTCACTGTTTTACGACGATAAAACGCTCTTGTAAGGTTTATCTGGTATTTTCACTGTTTCACGACGGTTTGACAAATTTTAAGGGTTTTTCAATGTTTTTTAGTGTAATACGACGATTGAACTTTTTTTTAATGGTTTTTCTATATTTTACAGCGTTTTTAGACGATTAAACGCTCTTATAAGGTTGTTCTGGTATTTACACTGTTTTACGACGATTTGACAAATTTTTAGGGTTTTTCAATGATTATTAGTGTAATACGACGATTTATCACTTTTAATAGTTTTTCTATATTTTACAGCGTTTTAAGATGATTTAACGCTCTTATAAGGTTTTTCTGGTATTTTAACTGTTTTACGTCGATTTAACGCTCTTATAAGGTTTTTCTAGTATTTTCACTGTTTAACGACGACTTGACGCTCTTATAAGGTTTTTCTGGTATTTACACTGTTTTACGACGATTTAACGCTCGTGTAAGGTTTTTCTGGTATTTTCACTGTTTTACGACGATTTAACGCTCTTATAAGGTTTTTCTGGTATTTTCACTGTTTTACGACGATTTAACGCTCGCAGAAGGTTTTTCTGGTATTTTCACTGTTTTTCGACGATTTAACGCTCTTATAAGGTTTCTCTGGTATTTTCACTGTTAAACGACGATTTGACGCTCTTATAAGGTTTTTCTGGTATATACACTGTTTAACGACGATTTAACGCTCTTATAAGGTTTTTCTGGTATTTTCACTGTTTTACGACGATTTGACGCTCTTATAAGGTTTTTCTGGTATTTTCACTGTTTTACGACGATTAAACGCTCGTATAAGGTTTTTGTGGTATTTTCACTGTTTTACGATAATGTGACAAATTGTAAGAGTTTTTTAATGATTTTCAGTGAAACACGACGATCAAACACTTTTTAATGGTTTTTCTATATTTTACAGCGTTTGAGAACGATTTAACGCTCTTATAAGGTTTTTCTGGTATTTTCACTGTTTTACGACGATTTAACGCTCTTATAAGGTTTTTCTGGTATTTTCACTGTTTTACGACGATTTAACGCTCTTATAAGGTTTTTCTGGTATTTTAACTGTTTTACGTCGATTTATCGCTCTTATAAGGTTTTTCTGGTATTTTCACTGTTTTTACGACGATTAAACGCTCTTATAAGGTTTTTCTGGTATTTTAACTGTTTTACGTCGATTTTACGCTCTTATAAGGTTTTTCTGGTATTTTCACTGTTTAACGACGATTTGACAAATATTAAGGGTTTTTCAACGATTTTATTTAAATACGACGGTTGAACACTTTTTAATGGTTTTTCTATATTTTGCAGCGTTTCAAGACAAATTAATGCTCTTATAAGGTTTTTCTGGTATTTTCACTGTTTTACGACGATTTAACGCTCTTATAAGGTTTTTCTGGTATTTTCACTGTTTAATGACGATTTGACGCTCTTATAATGTTTTTCTGGTATTTACACTGTTTAACGACGATTTAACGCTCATATAAGGTTTTTCTGGTATTTTCACTGTTTTACGACGATTTGACGCTCTTCTAAGGTTTATCTGGTATTTTCACTGTTTAACGACGATTTAACGCTCGTATAAGGTTTTTCTGGCATTTTAACTGTTTTACGTCGATTTAACGCTCTTATAAGGTTTTTCTGGTATTTACACTGTTAAACGACGATTTAACGCTCATATAAGGTTTTTCTGGTATTTTAACTGTTTTACGTCGATTTAACGCTCTTATTAGGTTTTTCTGGTATTTTCACTGTTTAACGACGATTTGACAAATATTAAGGGTTTTTCAACGATTTTTAGTTTAATACGACGATTTAACACTTTTTAATGGTTTTTCTATATTTTACAGCGTTTTAAGACAAATTAACGATCTTATAAGGTTTTTCTGGTATTTTCACTGTTTTACGACGATTTAACGCTCTTTTAAGGTTTTTCTGGTATTTTCACTGTTTTACGACGATTTAACGCTCTTCTAAGGTTTTTCTGGTATTTTCACTGTTTTACGACGATTAAACGCTCGTATCAGGTTTTTGTGGTATTTTCACTGTTTTACGATAATGTGACAAATTGTAAGAGTTTTTTAATGATTTTCAGTAAAATACGACGATCAAACACTTTTTTATGGTTTTTCTATATTTTACAGCGTTTGAGGACGATTTAACGCTCTTATAAGGTTTTTCTGGTATTTTCACTGTTTTACGACGATTTAACGCTCTTATAAGGTTTTTCTGGTATTTTCACTGTTTTACGACGATTTAACGCTCTTATAAGGTTTATCTGGTAGTTTCACTGTTTTACGCCGATTTGACAAATTTTTAGGGTTTTTCAATGATTATTAGTGTAATACGACGATTTATCACTTTTTAATGGTTTTTCTATATTTTACAGCGTTTTAAGATGATTTAACGCTCTTATAAGGTTTTTCTGGTATTTTCACTGTTTTACGACGATTTGACAAATTTTTAGGGTTTTTCAATGATTATTAGTGCAATACGACGATTTATCACTTTTTAATGGTTTTTCTATATTTTACTGCGTTTTAAGATGATTTAACGCTCTTATAAGGTTTTTCTGGTATTTTAACTGTTTTACGTCGATTTAACGCTCTTATAAGGTTTTTCTGGTATTTTCACTGTTTAACGACGACTTGACGCTCTTATAAGGTTTTTCTGGTATTTACACTGTTTTACGACGATTTAACGCTCTTATAAGGTTTTTCTGGTATTTTCACTGTTTTACGACGATTTAACGCTCTTATAAGGTTTTTCTGGTTTTTACAGTGTTTTACGACGATTTGACGCTCTTATAAGGTTTTTCTGGTATTATCACTGTTTTACGACGATTTGACAAATATTAAGGGTTTTTCAACGATTTTTAGTTAAATACGACAATTTAACACTTTTTAATGGTTTTTCTATATTTTACAGCGTTTTAAGACAAATTAACGATCTTATAAGGTTTTTCTGGTATTTTCACTGTTTTACGACGATTTAACGCTCTAATAAGGTTTTTCTGGTATTTTCACTGTTTTACGACGATTTAACGCTCTAATAAGGTTTTTCTGGTATTTTCACTGGTTTACGACGATCAGACGCTCTTGTAAGGTTAATCTGAAATTTTCACTGTTTTACGACGGTTTGACAAATTTTAAGTGTTTTTCAATGATTTTTAGTGTAATACGACGATTTATCACTTTTTAATGGTTTTTCTATATTTTACAGCGTTTTAAGATGATTTAACGCTCTTGTAAGGTTTTTCTGGAATTTCAACTGTTTTACGTCGATTTAACGCTCTTATAAGGTTTCTCTGGTATTTTCACTGTGAAACGACGATTTAACAATTTTTAATGGTTTATCTATATTTTACAGCGTTTTAAGACGATAAGGTTTATCTGGTATTTTCACTGTTTTACGACGATTTAACGCTCTTATAAGGTTTTTCTGGTATTTTCACTGTTTTACGACGATTCAACGCTCGCAGAAGGTTTTTCTGGTATTTTCACTGTATTTCGACGATTTAACGCTCTTATAAGGTTTCTCTGGTATTTTCACTGTTAAACGACGATTTGACGCTCTTATAAGGTTTTTCTGGTATATACACTGTTTAACGACGATTTAACGCTCTTATAAGGTTTTTCTGGTATTTTCACTGTTTTACGACGATTTGACGCTCTTATAAAGTTTTTCTGGTATTTTCACTGTTTTACGACGATTAAACGCTCGTATAAGGTTTTTGTGGTATTTTCACTGTTTTACGATAATGTGACAAATTGTAAGAGTTTTTTAATGATTTTCAGTGAAATACGACGATCAAACACTTTTTAATGGTTTTTCTATATTTTACAGCGTTTGAGGACGATTTAACGCTCTTATAAGGTTTTTCTGGTATTTTCACTGTTTTACGACGATTTAACGCTCTTATAAGGTTTTTCTGGTATTTTCACTGTTTTACGACGATTTAACGCTCTTTTAAGGTTTTTCTGGTATTTTAACTGTTTTACGTCGATTTATCGCTCTTATAAGGTTTTTCTGGTATTTTCACTGTTTTACGACGATTAAACGCTCTTATAAGGTTTTTCTGGTATTTTAACTGTTTTACGTCGATTTTACGCTCTTATAAGGTTTTTCTGGTATTTTCACTGTTTAACGACGATTTGACAAATATTAAGGGTTTTTCAACGATTTTTATTTAAATATGACGGTTGAACTCTTTTTAATGGTTTTTCTATATTTTGCAGCGTTTCAAGACAAATTAATGCTCTTATAAGGTTTTTCTGGTATTTTCACTGTTTTACGACGATTTAACGCTCTTATAAGGTTTTTCTGGTATTTTCACTGTTTAATGACAATTTGACGCTCTTATAATGTTTTTCTGGTATTTACACTGTTTAACGACGATTTAACGCTCATATAAGGTTTTTCTGGTATTTTCACTGTTTTACGACGATTTGACGCTCTTCTAAGGTTTATCTGGTATTTTCACTGTTTTACGACGATTTAACGCTCGTATAAGGTTTTTCTGGCATTTTAACTGTTTTACGTCGATTTAACGCTCTTATAAGGTTTATCTGAAATTTTCACTGTTTTACGACGGTTTGACAAATTTTAAGTGTTTTTCAATGATTTTTAGTGTAATACGACGATTTAACACTTTTTAATGGTTTTTCTATATTTTACAGCGTTTTTAGACGATTTAACGCTCTTATAAGGTTTTTCTGGTATTTTCACTGTTTTACGACGATTTGACGCTCTTCTAAGGTTTTTCTGGTATTTTCACTGTTTTACGACGATTAAACGCTCGTATAAGGTTTTTGTGGTATTTTCACTGTTTTACGATAATGTGACAAATTGTAAGAGTTTTTTAATGATTTTCAGTAAAATACGACGATCAAACACTTTTTAATGGTTTTTCTATATTTTACAGCGTTTTAAGATGATTTAACGCTCTTATAAGGTTTTTCTGGTATTTTCACTGTTATACGACGATTAAACGCTCGTATAAGGTTTTTGTGGTATTTTCACTGTTTTACGATAATGTGACAAATTGTAAGAGTTTTTTAATGATTTTCAGTGAAATACGACGATCAAACACTTTTTAATGGTTTTTCTATATTTTACAGCGTTTTAAGATGATTTAACGCTCTTATAAGGTTTTTCTGGTATTTTAACTGTTTTACGTCGAATTAACGCTCTTATAAGGTTTTTCTTGTATGTTCACTGTTTAACGACGACTTGACGCTCTTATAAGGTTTTTCTGGTATTTACACTGTTTTACGACGATTTAACGCTCTTTTAAGGTTTTTCTGGTATTTTCACTGTTTTAAGACGATTTAACGCTCTTTTAAGGTTTTTCTGGTATTTTCACTGGTTTAGGACGATTTAACGCTCGTATAAGGTTTTTCTGGTATTTTCACTGTTTTTCGTCGATTTAACGCTCTTATAAGGTTTCTCTGGTATTTTCACTGTTTAACGACGATTTGACGCTCTTATAAGGTTTTTCTGGTATTTACACTGTTTAACGACGATTAAACGCTCGTATAAGGTTTTTGTGGTATTTTCACTGTTTTACGATAATGTGACAAATTGTAAGAGTTTTTTAATGATATTCAGTGAAATACGACGATCAAACACTTTTGAATGGTTTTTCTATATTTTACAGCGTTTGAGGACGATTTAACGCTCTTATAAGGTTTTTCTGGTATTTTCACTGTTTTACGACGATTTAACGCTCTTATAAGGTTTTTCCTGTATTTTCGCTGTTTTACGACGATTTAACGCTCGTATAAGGTTTTTCTGGCATTTTCACTGTTTTACGACAATTTGACAATTTTTTAGGGTTTTTCAAAGATTTTTAGTGTAATACGACGATTTAACACATTTTAATGGTTTTTCTATATTTTACAGTGTTTTAAGACGACTTAACGCTCTTATAAGGTTTATCTGGTATTTTCACTGTTTTACGACGATTTGACAAATTTTTAGGGTTTTTCAATGATTATTAGTGTAATACGACGATATTATCACTTTTTAATGGTTTTTCTATATTTTACAGCTTTTAAAGATGATTTAACGCTCTTATAAGGTTTTTCTGGTATTTTCACTGTTTTACGACGATTTGACAAATTCTTAGGTTTTTTCAATGAATATTAGTGTAATACGACGATTTATCACTTTTTAATGGTTTTTCTATATTTTACAGCGTTTTAAGATGATTTAACGCTCTTATAAGGTTTTTCTGGTATTTTAACTGTTTTACGTCGATTTAACGCTCTTATAAGGTTTTTCTGGTATTTTCACTGTTTAACGACGACTCGACGTTCTTATAAGGTTTTTCTGGTATTTACACTGTTTTAGGACGATTTAACGCTCTTATAAGGTTTTTCTGGTATTTTCACTGTTTTACGACGATTTAACGCTCTTATGAGGTTTTTCTGGAATTTACACTGTTTTACGACGATTTGACGCTCTTATAAGGTTTTTCTGGTATTTTCACTGTTTTAGACGATTTAACGCTCTTATAAGGTTTTTCTGGTATTTTCACTGTTTTACGACGATTTGACGCTCTTCTAAGGTTTTTCTGGTATTTTCACTGTTTTACGACGATTAAACGCTCGTATAAGGTTTTTGTGGTATTTTCACTGTTTTACGATAATGTGACAAATTGTAAGAGTTTTTTAATGATTTTCAGTAAAATACGACGATCAAACACTTTTTAATGGTTTTTCTATATTTTACAGCGTTTTAAGATGATTTAACGCTCTTATAAGGTTTTTCTGGTATTTTCACTGTTATACGACGATTAAACGCTCGTATAAGGTTTTTGTGGTATTTTCACTGTTTTACGATAATGTGACAAATTGTAAGAGTTTTTTAATGATTTTCAGTGAAATACGACGATCAAACACTTTTTAATGGTTTTTCTATATTTTACAGCGTTTTAAGATGATTTAACGCTCTTATAAGGTTTTTCTGGTATTTTAACTGTTTTACGTCGAATTAACGCTCTTATAAGGTTTTTCTTGTATGTTCACTGTTTAACGACGACTTGACGCTCTTATAAGGTTTTTCTGGTATTTACACTGTTTTACGACGATTTAACGCTCTTTTAAGGTTTTTCTGGTATTTTCACTGTTTTAAGACGATTTAACGCTCTTTTAAGGTTTTTCTGGTATTTTCACTGGTTTAGGACGATTTAACGCTCGTATAAGGTTTTTCTGGTATTTTCACTGTTTTTCGTCGATTTAACGCTCTTATAAGGTTTCTCTGGTATTTTCACTGTTTAACGACGATTTGACGCTCTTATAAGGTTTTTCTGGTATTTACACTGTTTAACGACGATTAAACGCTCGTATAAGGTTTTTGTGGTATTTTCACTGTTTTACGATAATGTGACAAATTGTAAGAGTTTTTTAATGATATTCAGTGAAATACGACGATCAAACACTTTTGAATGGTTTTTCTATATTTTACAGCGTTTGAGGACGATTTAACGCTCTTATAAGGTTTTTCTGGTATTTTCACTGTTTTACGACGATTTAACGCTCTTATAAGGTTTTTCCTGTATTTTCGCTGTTTTACGACGATTTAACGCTCGTATAAGGTTTTTCTGGCATTTTCACTGTTTTACGACAATTTGACAATTTTTTAGGGTTTTTCAAAGATTTTTAGTGTAATACGACGATTTAACACATTTTAATGGTTTTTCTATATTTTACAGTGTTTTAAGACGACTTAACGCTCTTATAAGGTTTATCTGGTATTTTCACTGTTTTACGACGATTTGACAAATTTTTAGGGTTTTTCAATGATTATTAGTGTAATACGACGATATTATCACTTTTTAATGGTTTTTCTATATTTTACAGCTTTTAAAGATGATTTAACGCTCTTATAAGGTTTTTCTGGTATTTTCACTGTTTTACGACGATTTGACAAATTCTTAGGGTTTTTCAATGAATATTAGTGTAATACGACGATTTATCACTTTTTAATGGTTTTTCTATATTTTACAGCGTTTTAAGATGATTTAACGCTCTTATAAGGTTTTTCTGGTATTTTAACTGTTTTACGTCGATTTAACGCTCTTATAAGGTTTTTCTGGTATTTTCACTGTTTAACGACGACTCGACGTTCTTATAAGGTTTTTCTGGTATTTACACTATTTTAGGACGATTTAACGCTCTTATAAGGTTTTTCTGGTATTTTCACTGTTTTACGACGATTTAACGCTCTTATGAGGTTTTTCTGGAATTTACACTGTTTTACGACGATTTGACGCTCTTATAAGGTTTTTCTGGTATTTTCACTGTTTTACGACGATTAAACGCTCTTATAAGGTTTTTCTGGTATTTTAACTGTTTTACGTCGATTTAACGCTCTTATAAGGTTTTTCTGGTATTTTCACTGTTTAACGACGATTTGACAAATATTAAGGGTTTTTCAACGATTTTTAGTTTAATACGACGATTTAACACTTTTTAATGGTTTTTCTATATTTTACAGGGTTTTAAGACAAATTAACGATCTTATAATGTTTTTCTGGTATTTTCACTGTTTTACGACGATTTAACGCACTTATAAGGTTTTTCTGGTATTTTCACTGTTTTACGACGATTTAACGCTCTTATAAGGTATTTCTGGTATTTTCACTGTTTTACGACGATAAAACGCTCTTGTAAGGTTTATCTGAAATTTTCACTGTTTTACGACCGTTTGACAAATTTTAAGTGTTTTTCAATGATTTTTAGTGTAATACGACGATTTAACACTTTTTAATGGTTTTTCTATATTTTACAGCGTTTTTAGACGATTTAACGCTCTTATAAGGTTGTTCTGGTATTTTCACTGTTTACGACGATTTAACGCTCTTATAAGGTTTTTCTGGTATTTTCACTGTTTAACGACGATTTGACAAATTTGAAGGGTTTTTCAATGATTTTTAGTGTTATACGACGATTTATCACTTTTTTATGGTTTTTCTATATTTTACAGCGTTTTAAGATGATTTAACGCTCTTATAAGGTTTTTCTGGTATTTTAACTGTTTTACGTCGATTTAACGCTCTTATAAGGTTATTTTAAACTAAATTTAATACTACGATTTAACACTTTTTAATGGTTTTTCTATATTTTACAGCGTTTTAAGACAAATTAACGATCTTATAAGGTTTTTCTGGTATTTTCACTGTTTTACGACGATTTAACACTTTTATAAGATTGTTCTGGTATTTTCACTGTTTTACGACGATTTGACAAATTTTTAGGGTTTTTCAATGATTATTAGTGTAATACGACGATTTATCACTTTTTATTGGTTTTTCTATATTTTACAGCGTTTGAGGACGATTTAACGCTCTTATTAGGTTTTTCTGGTATTTTCACTGTTTTTTGACGATTTCACAAATTTTTAGGGTTTTTCAATGATTATTAGTGTAATACGACGATTTATCACTTTTTAATGGTTTTTCTATATTTTACAGCGTTTTAAGATGATTTAACGCTCTTATAAGGTTTTTCTGGTATTTTAACTGTTTTACGTCGATTTAACGCTCTTATAAGGTTTTTCTGGTATTTTCACTGTTTAAAGACGACTTGACGCTCTTATAAGGTTTTTCTGGTATTTACACTGTTTTACGACGATTTAACGCTCTTATAAGGTTTTTCTGGTATTTTTACTGTTTTACGACGATTTAACGCTCTTATAAGGTATTTCTGGTATTTTCACTGTTTTACGACGATAAAACGCTCTTGTAAGGTTTATCTGAAATTTTCACTGTTTTACGACGGTTTGACAAATTTTAAGTGTTTTTCAATGATTTTTAGTGTAATACGACGATTTAACACTTTTTAATGGTTTTTCTATATTTTACAGTGTTTTAAGACGATTTAACGCTTTTATAAGGTTTATCTGGTATTTTCACTGTTTTACGACGATTTGACAAATTTTTAGGGTTTTTCAATGATTATTAGTGTAATACGACGATATTATCACTTTTTAATGGTTTTTCTATATTTTACAGCTTTTTAAGATGATTTAACGCTCTTATAAGGTTTTTCTGGTATTTTTCACTGTTTTACGACGATTTGACGAATTCTTAGGGTTTTTCAATGATTATTAGTGTAATACGACGATTTATCACTTTTCAATGGTTTTTCTATATTTTACAGCGTTTAAGGATGATTTACCGCTCTTATAAGGTTTTTCTGGTATTTTAACTGTTTTACGTCGATTTAACGCTCTTATAAGGTTTTTCTGGTATTTTAACTGTTTTACGTCGATTAAACGCTCTTATAAGGTTATTTTAAACTAAATTTAATACGACGATTTAACACTTTTTAATGGTTTTTCTATATTTTACAGCGTTTTAAGACAAATTAACGATCTTATAAGTTTTTTCTTGTATTTTCACTGTTTTACGACGATTTAACGCTCTTATAAGGTTTTTCTGGTATTTTCACTGTTTAACGACGATAAAACGCTCTTGTAAGGTTTATCTGAAATTTTCACTGTTTTACGACGGTTTGACAAATTTTAAGTGTTTTTCAATGATTTTTAGTGTAATCCGACGATTTAACACTTTTTAATGGTTTTTCTATATTTGACAGCGTTTTTAGACGATTTAACGCTCTCATAAGGTTGTTCTGGTATTTTCACTGTTTTACGACGATTTAACGCTCTTATAAGGTTTTTCTGGTATTTTCACTGTTTTACGACGATTTGACAAATTCTTAGGGTTTTTCAATGATTATTAGTGTAATACGACGATTTATCACTTTTTAATGGTTTTTCTATATTTTACAGCGTTTTAAGATGATTTAACGCTCTAATTAGGTTTTTCTGGTATTTTAACTGTTTTACGTCGTTTTAACGCTCTTTTAAGGTTTTTCTGGTATTTTCACTGTTTAACGACGACTTGACGCTCTTATAAGGTTTTTCTGGTATATACACTGTTTTACGACGATTTAACGCTCTTATAAGGTTTTTCTGGTATTTTTACTGTTTTACGACGATTTAACGCTCTTATAAGGTATTTCTGGTATTTTCACTGTTTTACGACGATAAAACGCTCTTGTTAGGTTTATCTGAAATTTTCACTGTTTTACGACGGTTTGACAAATTTTCAGTGTTTTTCAATGATTTTTAGTGTAATACGACGATTTATCACTTTTCAATGGTTTTTCTATATTTTACAGCGTTTGAGGACGATTTAACGCTCTTATTAGGTTTTTCTGGTATTTTCACTGTTTTTTTGACGATTTGACAAATTTTTAGGGTTTTTATATGATTATTAGTGTAATACGTCGATTTATCACCTTTTAATGGTTTTTCTATATTTTACAGCGTTTTAAGATGATTTAACGCTCTAATTAGGTTTTTCTGGTATTTTAACTGTTTTACGTCGATTTAACGCTCTTAAAAGGTTTTTCTGGTATTTTCACTGTTTAACGACGATTTGACAAATTTGAAGGGTTTTTCAATGATTTTTAGTGTTATACGACGATTTATCACTTTTTAATGGTTTTTCTATATTTTACAGCGTATTAAGATGATTTAACGCTCTTATAAGGTTTTTCTGGTATTTTAACTGTTTTACGACGATTTAACGCTCTTATAAGGTTTTTCTGGTATTTTCACTGTTTTACGACGATTTAACGCTCTTTTAAGGTTTTTCTGGTACTTTCACTGTTTTACGACGATTTAACGCTCTTATAAGGTTTTTCTGGTATTTTCACTGTTTTACGACGATTTAACGCTCTTATAAGGTTTTTCTGGTATTTTCACTATTTTACGACGATTTAACGCTCGTATAAGGTTTTTCTGGCATTTTCACTGTTTTACGACGATTTGACAATTTTTCAGGGTTTTTCAATGATTTTTAGTGTAATACGACGATTTAACACTTTTTAATGGTTTTTCTATATTTTACAGTGTTTTAAGACGATTTAACGCTCTTATTAGGTTTATCTGGTATTTTCACTGTTTTACGACGATTTGACAAATTTTTAGGGTTTTTCAATGATTATTAGTGTAATACGACGATTTATCACTTTTTAATGGTTTTTCTATATTTTACAGCGTTTTAAGATGATTTAACGCTCTTATAAGGTTTTTCTGGTATTTTCACTGTTTTACGACGATTTGACAAATTTTTAGGGTTTTTCAATGATTATTAGTGCAATACGACGATTTATCACTTTTTAATGGTTTTTCTATATTTTACAGCGTTTTGGGATGATTTAACGCTCTTATAAGGTTTTTCTTGTATTTTCACTGTTTTACGACGATTTAACGCTCTTATAAGGTTTTTATGGTATTTTCACTGTTTAACGACGCTTTGACAAATTTGAAGGGTTTTTCAATGATTTTTAGTGTAATACGACGATTTAACACTTTTAAATGGTTTTTCTATATTTTACAGCGTTTGAGGACGATTTAACGCTCTTATTAGGTTTTTCTGGTATTTTCACTGTTTTACGACGATTTAACGCTCTTATAAGGTTTTTCCTGTATTTTCGCTGTTTTACGACGATTTAACGCTCGTATAAGGTTTTTCTGGCATTTTCACTGTTTTACGACAATTTGACAATTTTTTAGGGTTTTTCAAAGATTTTTAGTGTAATACGACGATTTAACACATTTTAATGGTTTTTCTATATTTTACAGTGTTTTAAGACGACTTAACGCTCTTATAAGGTTTATCTGGTATTTTCACTGTTTTACGACGATTTGACAAATTTTTTGGGTTTTTCAATGATTATTAGTGTAATACGACGATATTATCACTTTTTAATGGTTTTTCTATATTTTACAGCTTTTTAAGATGATTTAACGCTCTTATAAGGTTTTTCTGGTATTTTCACTGTTTTACGACGATTTGACAAATTCTTAGGGTTTTTCAATGAATATTAGTGTAATACGACGATTTATCACTTTTTAATGGTTTTTCTATATTTTACAGCGTTTTAAGATGATTTAACGCTCTTATAAGGTTTTTCTGGTATTTTAACTGTTTTACGTCGATTTAACGCTCTTATAAGGTTTTTCTGGTATTTTCACTGTTTAACGACGACTCGACGTTCTGATAAGGTTTTTCTGGTATTTACACTGTTTTAGGACGATTTAACGCTCTTATAAGGTTTTTCTGGTATTTTCACTGTTTTACGACGATTTAACGCTCTTATGAGGTTTTTCTGGAATTTACACTGTTTTACGACGATTTGACGCTCTTATAAGGTTTTTCTGGTATTTTCACTGTTTTACGACGATTAAACGCTCTTATAAGGTTTTTTGGGTATTTTAACTGTTTTACGTCGATTTAACGCTCTTATAAGGTTTTTCTGGTATTTTCACTGTTTAACGACGATTTGACAAATATTAAGGGTTTTTCAACGATTTTTAGTTTAATACGACGATTTAACACTTTTTAATGGTTTTTCTATATTTTACAGGGTTTTAAGACAAATTAACGATCTTATAATGTTTTTCTGGTATTTTCACTGTTTTACGACGATTTAACGCTCTTATAAGGTATTTCTGGTATTTTCACTGTTTTACGACGATAAAACGCTCTTGTAAGGTTTATCTGAAATTTTCACTGTTTTACGACCGTTTGACAAATTTTAAGTGTTTTTCAATGATTTTTAGTGTAATACGACGATTTAACACTTTTTAATGGTTTTTCTATATTTTACAGCGTTTTTAGACGATTTAACGCTCTTATAAGGTTGTTCTGGTATTTTCACTGTTTACGACGATTTAACGCTCTTATAAGGTTTTTCTGGTATTTTCACTGTTTAACGACGATTTGACAAATTTGAAGGGTTTTTCAATGATTTTTAGTGTTATACGACGATTTATCACTTTTTTATGG
Organism: Hesperophylax consimilis; assembly: GCF_061612785.1. NCBI lineage: Eukaryota > Metazoa > Arthropoda > Insecta > Trichoptera > Limnephilidae > Hesperophylax > Hesperophylax consimilis. The sequence goes on along the minus strand of NW_028301346.1, from coordinate 63,477 downwards.
TTTTTCTATATTTTACAGCGTTTTAAGATGATTTAACGCTCTTATAAGGTTTTTCTGGTATTTTAACTGTTTTACGTCGATTTAACGCTCTTATAAGGTTATTTTAAACTAAATTTAATACTACGATTTAACACTTTTTAATGGTTTTTCTATATTTTACAGCGTTTTAAGACAAATTAACGATCTTATAAGGTTTTTCTGGTATTTTCACTGTTTTACGACGATTTAACACTTTTATAAGATTGTTCTGGTATTTTCACTGTTTTACGACGATTTGACAAATTTTTAGGGTTTTTCAATGATTATTAGTGTAATACGACGATTTATCACTTTTTATTGGTTTTTCTATATTTTACAGCGTTTGAGGACGATTTAACGCTCTTATTAGGTTTTTCTGGTATTTTCACTGTTTTTTTGACGATTTCACAAATTTTTAGGGTTTTTCAATGATTATTAGTGTAATACGACGATTTATCACTTTTTAATGGTTTTTCTATATTTTACAGCGTTTTAAGATGATTTAACGCTCTTATAAGGTTTTTCTGGTATTTTAACTGTTTTACGTCGATTTAACGCTCTTATAAGGTTTTTCTGGTATTTTCACTGTTTAAAGACGACTTGACGCTCTTATAAGGTTTTTCTGGTATTTACACTGTTTTACGACGATTTAACGCTCTTATAAGGTTTTTCTGGTATTTTTACTGTTTTACGACGATTTAACGCTCTTATAAGGTATTTCTGGTATTTTCACTGTTTTACGACGATAAAACGCTCTTGTAAGGTTTATCTGAAATTTTCACTGTTTTACGACGGTTTGACAAATTTTAAGTGTTTTTCAATGATTTTTAGTGTAATACGACGATTTAACACTTTTTAATGGTTTTTCTATATTTTACAGTGTTTTAAGACGATTTAACGCTTTTATAAGGTTTATCTGGTATTTTCACTGTTTTACGACGATTTGACAAATTTTTAGGGTTTTTCAATGATTATTAGTGTAATACGACGATATTATCACTTTTTAATGGTTTTTCTATATTTTACAGCTTTTTAAGATGATTTAACGCTCTTATAAGGTTTTTCTGGTATTTTTCACTGTTTTACGACGATTTGACGAATTCTTAGGGTTTTTCAATGATTATTAGTGTAATACGACGATTTATCACTTTTCAATGGTTTTTCTATATTTTACAGCGTTTAAGGATGATTTACCGCTCTTATAAGGTTTTTCTGGTATTTTAACTGTTTTACGTCGATTTAACGCTCTTATAAGGTTTTTCTGGTATTTTAACTGTTTTACGTCGATTAAACGCTCTTATAAGGTTATTTTAAACTAAATTTAATACGACGATTTAACACTTTTTAATGGTTTTTCTATATTTTACAGCGTTTTAAGACAAATTAACGATCTTATAAGTTTTTTCTTGTATTTTCACTGTTTTACGACGATTTAACGCTCTTATAAGGTTTTTCTGGTATTTTCACTGTTTTACGAAGATAAAACGCTCTTGTAAGGTTTATCTGAAATTTTCACTGTTTTACGACGGTTTGACAAATTTTAAGTGTTTTTCAATGATTTTTAGTGTAATACGACGATTTAACACTTTTTAATGGTTTTTCTATATTTAACAGCGTTTTAAGATGATTTAACGCTCTAATTAGGTTTTTCTGGTATTTTAACTGTTTTACGTCGATTTAACGCTCTTATAAGGTTTTTCTGGTATTTTCACTGTTTAACGACGATTTGACAAATTTGAAGGGTTTTTCAATGATTTTTAGTGTTATACGACGATTTATCACTTTTTAATGGTTTTTCTATATTTTACAGCGTATTAAGATGATTTAACGCTCTTATAAGGTTTTTCTGGTATTTTAACTGTTTTACGACGATTTAACGCTCTTTTAAGGTTTTTCTGGTATTTTCACTGTTTTACGACGATTTAACGCTCTTTTAAGGTTTTTCTGGTACTTTCACTGTTTTACGACGATTTAACGCTCTTATAAGGTTTTTCTGGTATTTTCACTGTTTTACGACGATTTAACGCTCTTATAAGGTTTTTCTGGTATTTTCACTGTTTTACGACGATTTAACGCTCGTATAAGGTTTTTCTGGCATTTTCACTGTTTTACGACGATTTGACAATTTTTCAGGGTTTTTCAATGATTTTTAGTGTAATACGACGATTTAACACTTTTTAATGGTTTTTCTATATTTTACAGTGTTTTAAGAAGATTTAACGCTCTTATTAGGTTTATCTGGTATTTTCACTGTTTTACGACGATTTGACAAATTTTTAGGGTTTTTCAATGATTATTAGTGTAATACGACGATTTATCACTTTTTAATGGTTTTTCTATATTTTACAGCGTTTTAAGATGATTTAACGCTCTTATAAGGTTTTTCTGGTATTTTCACTGTTTTACGACGATTTGACAAATTTTTAGGGTTTTTCAATGATTATTAGTGCAATACGACGATTTATCACTTTTTAATGGTTTTTCTATATTTTACAGCGTTTTGGGATGATTTAACGCTCTTATAAGGTTTTTCTTGTATTTTCACTGTTTTACGACGATTTAACGCTCTTATAAGGTTTTTATGGTATTTTCACTGTTTAACGACGCTTTGACAAATTTGAAGGGTTTTTCAATGATTTTTAGTGTAATACGACGATTTAACACTTTTAAATGGTTTTTCTATATTTTACAGCGTTTGAGGACGATTTAACGCTCTTATTAGGTTTTTCTGGTATTTTCACTGTTTTTTTGACGATTTGACAAATTTTTAGGGTTTTTCAATGATTATTAGTGTAATACGACGATTTATCACTTTTTAATGGTTTTTCTATATTTTACAGCGTTTCAAGATGATTTAACGCTCTTATAAGGTTTTTCTGGAATTTTAACTGTTTTACGTCGATTTAACGCTCTTATAAGGTTTCTCTGGTATTTTCACTGTTTAACGACGATTTAACAATTGTTAATGGTTTTTCTATATTTTACAGCGTTTTAAGACGATTTAACGATCTTATAAGGTTTATCTGGTATTTTCACTGTTTTACGACGATTTAACACTCTTATAAGGTTTTTCTGGTATTTTCACTGTTTTACGACGATAAAACGCTCTTGTAAGGTTTATCTGGTATTTTCACTGTTTCACGACGGTTTGACAAATTTTAAGGGTTTTTCAATGATTTTTAGTGTAATACGACGATTTAACACTTTTTAATGGTTTTTCTATATTTTACAGCGTTTTAAGATGATTTAACGCTCTTATAAGGTTTTTCTGGTATTTTCACTGTTTTACGACGATTTAACGCTCTTATAAGGTTTTTCTGGTATTTTCACTGTTTTTTTAACGATTTGACAAATTTTTAGGGTTTTTCAATGATTATTAGTGTTATACGACGATTTATCACTTTTTAATTGTTTTTCTATATTTTCCAGCGTTTTAAGATGATTTATCGCTCTTATAAGGTTTTTCTGGTATTTTCACTGTTTTACGACGATTTGACAAATTTTTAGGGTTTTTCAATGATTATTAGTGTAATACGACGATTTATCACTTTTTAATGGTTTTTCTATATTTTACAGCGTTTTAAGATGATTTAACGCTCTTATAAGGTTTTTCTGGTATTTTAACTGTTTTACGTCGATTTAACGCTCTTATAAGGTTTTTCTGGTATTTTCACTGTTTAACGACGACTTGACGATCTTATAAAGGTTTTTCTGGTATTAACACTGTTTTACGACGATTTAACGCTCTTGTAAGGTTTTTCTGGTATTTTCACTGTTTTACGACGATTTAACGCTCTTATAAGGTTTTTCTGGTAATTTCACTGTTTTACGACGATTTAACGCTCGCAGAAGGTTTTTCTGGTATTTTCACTGTTTTTCGACGATTTAACGCTCTTATAAGGTTTCTCTGGTATTTTCACTGTTAAACGACGATTTGACGCTCTTATAAGGTTTTTCTGGTATAAACACTGTTTAACGACGATTTAACGCTCTTATAAGGTTTTTCTGGTATTTTCACTGTTTTACGACGATTTGACGCTCTTCTAAGGTTTTTCTGGTATTTTCACTGTTTTACGACGATTAAACGCTCGTTTAAGGTTTTTGTGGTATTTTCACTGTTTTACGATAATGTGACAAATTGTAAGAGTTTTTTAATGATTTTCAGTGAAATACGACGATCAAACACTTTTTAATGCTTTTTCTTTATTTTACAGCGTTTGAGGACGATTTAACGCTCTTATAAGGTTTTTCTGGTATTTTCACTGTTTTACGACGATTTAACGCTCTTATAAGGTTTTTCTGGTATTTTCACTGTTTTACGACGATTAAACGCTCGTATAAGGTTTTTGTGGTATTTTCACTGTTTTACGACGATTTAACGCTCTTATAAGGTTTTTCTGGTATTTTCACTGTTTTACGACGATCAGACGCTCTTGTAAGGTTTATCTGAAATTTTCACTGTTTTACGACGGTTTGACAAATTTTAAGTGTTTTTCAATGATATTTAGTGTAATACGACGATTTAACACTTTTTAATGGTTTTTCTATATTTTACAGCGTTTTTAGACGATTTAACGCTCTTATAAGGTTGTTCTGGTATTTTCACTGTTTTACGACGATTTAACGCTCTTATAAGGTTTTTCTGGTATTTTCACTGTTTAACGACGATTTGACAAATTTGTAGGGTTTTTCAATGATTATTAGTGTAATACGACGATTTATCACTTTTTAATGGTTTTTCTATATTTTACAGTGTTTTAAGACAATTTAACGCTCTTATAAGGTTTATCTGGTATTTTCACTGTTTTAAGACGATTTGACAAATTTTTAGGGTTTTTCAATGATTATTAGTGTAATACGACGATTTATCACTTTTTAATGGTTTTTCTATATTTTACAGCGTTTTAAGATGATTTAACGCTCTTATAAGGTTTTTCTCGTATTTTCACTGTTTGACGACGATTTGACAAATTTTTACGGTTTTTCAATGATTATTAGTGTACCACGACGATTTATCACTTTTTAATGGTTTTTCTATATTTTACAGCGTTTTTAGATGATTTAACGCTCTTATAAGGTTTTTCTGGTATTTTAACTGTTTTACGTCGATTTAACGCTCTTATAAGGTTTTTCTGGTATTTTCACTGTTTTACGACGATTAAACGCTCTTATAAGGTTTTTCTGGTATTTTAACTGTTTTACGTCGATTTTACGCTCTTATAAGGTTTTTCTGGTATTTTCACTGTTTAACGACGATTTGACAAATATTAAGGGTTTTTCAACGTTTTTTATTTAAATACTACGGTTTAACACTTTTTAATGGTTTTTCTATATTTTGCAGCGTTTCAAGACAAATTAATGCTCTTATAAGGTTTTTCTGGTATTTTCACTGTTTTACGACGATTAAACGCTCTTATAAGGTTTTTCTGGTATTTTCACTGTTTAATGACGATTTGACGCTCTTATAATGTTTTTCTGGTATTTACAATGTTTAACGACGATTTAACGCTCATATAAGGTTTTTCTGGTATTTTCACTGTTTAACGACGATTTGACGCTCTTCTAAGGTTTATCTGGTATTTTCACTGTTTTACGACGATTTAACGCTCGTATAAGGTTTTTCTGGCATTTTAACTGTTTTACGTCGATTTAACGCTCTTATAAGGCTTTTCTGGTATTTACACTGTTTAACGACGATTTAACGCTCATATAAGGTTTTTCTGGTATTTTCACTGTTTTACGACGATTTGACGCTCTTCTAAGGTTTATCTGGTATTTTCACTGTTTTACGACGATTTAAAGCTCGTATTAGGTTTTTCTGGCATTTTAACTGTTTTACGTCGATTTAACGCTCTTATAAGGTTTTTCTGGTATTTTAATTGTTTCACGTCGATTTAAGGCTCTTATAAGGTTTTTCTGGTATTTTAACTGTTTTACGTCGATTTAACGCTCTTATAAGGTTTTTCTGGTATTTTCACTGTTTAACGACGATTTGACAAATATTAAGGGTTTTTCAACGATTTTTAGTTTAATACGACGATTTAACACTTTTTAATGGTTTTTCTATATTTTACAGCGTTTTAAGACAAATTAACGATCTTATAAGGTTTTTCTGGTATTTTCACTGTTTTACGACGATTTAACGCTCTTATAAGGTTTTTCTGGTATTTTCACTGTTTTACGACGATTTAACGCTCTTATAAGGTTTTTCTGGTATTTTCACTGTTTTACGACGATCAGACGCTCTTGTAAGGTTTATCTGAAATTTTCACTGTTTTACGACGGTTTGACAAATTTTGAGTGTTTTTCAATGATTTTTAGTGTAATACGACGATTTAACACTTTTTAATGGTTTTTCTTTATTTTACAGCGTTTTTTGACGATTTAACGCTCTTATAAGGTTGTTCTGGTATTTTCACTGTTTTACGACGATTTAACGCTCTGATAAGGTTTTTCTGGTATTTTCACTGTTAAACGACGATTTGACAAATTTGAAGGGTTTTTCAATGATTTTGAGTGTAATACGACGATTTAACACTTTAAAATGGTTTTTCTATATTTTACAGCGTTTGAGGACGATTTAACGCTCTTATAAGGTTTTTCTGGAATTTTAACTGTTTTACGTCGATTTAACGCTCCTATAAGGTTTCTCTGGTATTTTCACTGTTTAACGACGATTTAACAATTTTTAATGGTTTTTCTATATTTTACAGCGTTTTAAGACGATTTAACGATCTTATAAGGTTTATCTGGTATTTTCACTGTTTTACGACGATTTAACACTCTTATAAGGTTTTTCTGGTATTTTCACTGTTTTTTTGACGATTTGACAAATTTTTAGGGTTTTTCAATGATTATTAGTGTTATACGACGATTTATCACTTTTTAATTGTTTTTCTATATTTTCCAGCGTTTTAAGATGATTTATCGCTCTTATAAGGTTTTTCTGGTATTTTCACTGTTTTACGACGATTTGACAATTTTTAGGGTTTTTCAATGATTATTAGTGTAATACGACGATTTATCACTTTTTAATGGTTTTTCTATATTTTACAGCGTTTTAAGATGATTTAACGCTCTTATAAGGTTTTTCTGGTATTTTAACTGTTTTACGTCGATTTAACGCTCTTATAAGGTTTTTCTGGTATTTTCACTGTTTAACGACGACTTGACGATCTTATAAAGGTTTTTCTGGTATTAACACTGTTTTACGACGATTTAACGCTCTTGTAAGGTTTTTCTGGTATTTTCACTGTTTTACGACGATTTAACGCTCTTATAAGGTTTTTCTGGTAATTTCACTGTTTTACGACGATTTAACGCTCGCAGAAGGTTTTTCTGGTATTTTCACTGTTTTTCGACGATTTAACGCTCTTATAAGGTTTCTCTGGTATTTTCACTGTTAAACGACGATTTGACGCTCTTATAAGGTTTTTCTGGTATAAACACTGTTTAACGACGATTTAACGCTCTTATAAGGTTTTTCTGGTATTTTCACTGTTTTACGACAATTTGACAATTTTTTAGGGTTTTTCAAAGATTTTTAGTGTAATACGACGATTTAACACATTTTAATGGTTTTTCTATATTTTACAGTGTTTTAAGACGACTTAACGCTCTTATAAGGTTTATCTGGTATTTTCACTGTTTTACGACGATTTGACAAATTTTTAGGGTTTTTCAATGATTATTAGTGTAATACGACGATATTATCACTTTTTAATGGTTTTTCTATATTTTACAGCTTTTTAAGATGATTTAACGCTCTTATAAGGTTTTTCTGGTATTTTCACTGTTTTACGACGATTTGACAAATTCTTAGGGTTTTTCAATGAATATTAGTGTAATACGACGATTTATCACTTTTTAATGGTTTTTCTATATTTTACAGCGTTTTAAGATGATTTAACGCTCTTATAAGGTTTTTCTGGTATTTTAACTGTTTTACGTCGATTTAACGCTCTTATAAGGTTTTTCTGGTATTTTCACTGTTTAACGACGACTCGACGTTCTGATAAGGTTTTTCTGGTATTTACACTGTTTTAGGACGATTTAACGCTCTTATAAGGTTTTTCTGGTATTTTCACTGTTTTACGACGATTTAACGCTCTTATGAGGTTTTTCTGGAATTTACACTGTTTTACGACGATTTGACGCTCTTATAAGGTTTTTCTGGTATTTTCACTGTTTTACGACGATTAAACGCTCTTATAAGGTTTTTTGGGTATTTTAACTGTTTTACGTCGATTTAACGCTCTTATAAGGTTTTTCTGGTATTTTCACTGTTTAACGACGATTTGACAAATATTAAGGGTTTTTCAACGATTTTTAGTTTAATACGACGATTTAACACTTTTTAATGGTTTTTCTATATTTTACAGGGTTTTAAGACAAATTAACGATCTTATAATGTTTTTCTGGTATTTTCACTGTTTTACGACGATTTAACGCACTTATAAGGTTTTTCTGGTATTTTCACTGTTTTACGACGATTTAACGCTCTTATAAGGTATTTCTGGTATTTTCACTGTTTTACGACGATAAAACGCTCTTGTAAGGTTTATCTGAAATTTTCACTGTTTTACGACCGTTTGACAAATTTTAAGTGTTTTTCAATGATTTTTAGTGTAATACGACGATTTAACACTTTTTAATGGTTTTTCTATATTTTACAGCGTTTTTAGACGATTTAACGCTCTTATAAGGTTGTTCTGGTATTTTCACTGTTTACGACGATTTAACGCTCTTATAAGGTTTTTCTGGTATTTTCACTGTTTAACGACGATTTGACAAATTTGAAGGGTTTTTCAATGATTTTTAGTGTTATACGACGATTTATCACTTTTTTATGGTTTTTCTATATTTTACAGCGTTTTAAGATGATTTAACGCTCTTATAAGGTTTTTCTGGTATTTTAACTGTTTTACGTCGATTTAACGCTCTTATAAGGTTATTTTAAACTAAATTTAATACTACGATTTAACACTTTTTAATGGTTTTTCTATATTTTACAGCGTTTTAAGACAAATTAACGATCTTATAAGGTTTTTCTGGTATTTTCACTGTTTTACGACGATTTAACACTTTTATAAGATTGTTCTGGTATTTTCACTGTTTTACGACGATTTGACAAATTTTTAGGGTTTTTCAATGATTATTAGTGTAATACGACGATTTATCACTTTTTATTGGTTTTTCTATATTTTACAGCGTTTGAGGACGATTTAACGCTCTTATTAGGTTTTTCTGGTATTTTCACTGTTTTTTTGACGATTTCACAAATTTTTAGGGTTTTTCAATGATTATTAGTGTAATACGACGATTTATCACTTTTTAATGGTTTTTCTATATTTTACAGCGTTTTAAGATGATTTAACGCTCTTATAAGGTTTTTCTGGTATTTTAACTGTTTTACGTCGATTTAACGCTCTTATAAGGTTTTTCTGGTATTTTCACTGTTTAAAGACGACTTGACGCTCTTATAAGGTTTTTCTGGTATTTACACTGTTTTACGACGATTTAACGCTCTTATAAGGTTTTTCTGGTATTTTTACTGTTTTACGACGATTTAACGCTCTTATAAGGTATTTCTGGTATTTTCACTGTTTTACGACGATAAAACGCTCTTGTAAGGTTTATCTGAAATTTTCACTGTTTTACGACGGTTTGACAAATTTTAAGTGTTTTTCAATGATTTTTAGTGTAATACGACGATTTAACACTTTTTAATGGTTTTTCTATATTTTACAGTGTTTTAAGACGATTTAACGCTTTTATAAGGTTTATCTGGTATTTTCACTGTTTTACGACGATTTGACAAATTTTTAGGGTTTTTCAATGATTATTAGTGTAATACGACGATATTATCACTTTTTAATGGTTTTTCTATATTTTACAGCTTTTTAAGATGATTTAACGCTCTTATAAGGTTTTTCTGGTATTTTTCACTGTTTTACGACGATTTGACGAATTCTTAGGGTTTTTCAATGATTATTAGTGTAATACGACGATTTATCACTTTTCAATGGTTTTTCTATATTTTACAGCGTTTAAGGATGATTTACCGCTCTTATAAGGTTTTTCTGGTATTTTAACTGTTTTACGTCGATTAAACGCTCTTATAAGGTTATTTTAAACTAAATTTAATACGACGATTTAACACTTTTTAATGGTTTTTCTATATTTTACAGCGTTTTAAGACAAATTAACGATCTTATAAGTTTTTTCTTGTATTTTCACTGTTTTACGACGATTTAACGCTCTTATAAGGTTTTTCTGGTATTTTCACTGTTTTACGACGATAAAACGCTCTTGTAAGGTTTATCTGAAATTTTCACTGTTTTACGACGGTTTGACAAATTTTAAGTGTTTTTCAATGATTTTTAGTGTAATACGACGATTTAACACTTTTTAATGGTTTTTCTATATTTTACAGCGTTTTAAGATGATTTAACGCTCTAATTAGGTTTTTCTGGTATTTTAACTGTTTTACGTCGATTTAACGCTCTTATAAGGTTTTTCTGGTATTTTCACTGTTTAACGACGATTTGACAAATTTGAAGGGTTTTTCAATGATTTTTAGTGTTATACGACGATTTATCACTTTTTAATGGTTTTTCTATATTTTACAGCGTATTAAGATGATTTAACGCTCTTATAAGGTTTTTCTGGTATTTTAACTGTTTTACGACGATTTAACGCTCTTTTAAGGTTTTTCTGGTATTTTCACTGTTTTACGACGATTTAACGCTCTTTTAAGGTTTTTCTGGTACTTTCACTGTTTTACGACGATTTAACGCTCTTATAAGGTTTTTCTGGTATTTTCACTGTTTTACGACGATTTAACGCTCTTATAAGGTTTTTCTGGTATTTTCACTGTTTTACGACGATTTAACGCTCGTATAAGGTTTTTCTGGCATTTTCACTGTTTTACGACGATTTGACAATTTTTCAGGGTTTTTCAATGATTTTTAGTGTAATACGACGATTTAACACTTTTTAATGGTTTTTCTATATTTTACAGTGTTTTAAGAAGATTTAACGCTCTTATTAGGTTTATCTGGTATTTTCACTGTTTTACGACGATTTGACAAATTTTTAGGGTTTTTCAATGATTATTAGTGTAATACGACGATTTATCACTTTTTAATGGTTTTTCTATATTTTACAGCGTTTTAAGATGATTTAACGCTCTTATAAGGTTTTTCTGGTATTTTCACTGTTTTACGACGATTTGACAAATTTTTAGGGTTTTTCAATGATTATTAGTGCAATACGACGATTTATCACTTTTTAATGGTTTTTCTATATTTTACAGCGTTTTGGGATGATTTAACGCTCTTATAAGGTTTTTCTTGTATTTTCACTGTTTTACGACGATTTAACGCTCTTATAAGGTTTTTATGGTATTTTCACTGTTTAACGACGCTTTGACAAATTTGAAGGGTTTTTCAATGATTTTTAGTGTAATACGACGATTTAACACTTTTAAATGGTTTTTCTATATTTTACAGCGTTTGAGGACGATTTAACGCTCTTATTAGGTTTTTCTGGTATTTTCACTGTTTTTTTGACGATTTGACAAATTTTTAGGGTTTTTCAATGATTATTAGTGTAATACGACGATTTATCACTTTTTAATGGTTTTTCTATATTTTACAGCGTTTCAAGATGATTTAACGCTCTTATAAGGTTTTTCTGGAATTTTAACTGTTTTACGTCGATTTAACGCTCTTATAAGGTTTCTCTGGTATTTTCACTGTTTAACGACGATTTAACAATTGTTAATGGTTTTTCTATATTTTACAGCGTTTTAAGACGATTTAACGATCTTATAAGGTTTATCTGGTATTTTCACTGTTTTACGACGATTTAACACTCTTATAAGGTTTTTCTGGTATTTTCACTGTTTTACGACGATAAAACGCTCTTGTAAGGTTTATCTGGTATTTTCACTGTTTCACGACGGTTTGACAAATTTTAAGGGTTTTTCAATGATTTTTAGTGTAATACGACGATTTAACACTTTTTAATGGTTTTTCTATATTTTACAGCGTTTTAAGATGATTTAACGCTCTTATAAGGTTTTTCTGGTATTTTCACTGTTTTACGACGATTTAACGCTCTTATAAGGTTTTTCTGGTATTTTCACTGTTTTTTTGACGATTTGACAAATTTTTAGGGTTTTTCAATGATTATTAGTGTAATACGACGATATTATCACTTTTTAATGGTTTTTCTATATTTTACAGCTTTTTAAGATGATTTAACGCTCTTATAAGGTTTTTCTGGTATTTTTCACTGTTTTACGACGATTTGACGAATTCTTAGGGTTTTTCAATGATTATTAGTGTAATACGACGATTTATCACTTTTCAATGGTTTTTCTATATTTTACAGCGTTTAAGGATGATTTACCGCTCTTATAAGGTTTTTCTGGTATTTTAACTGTTTTTCGTCGATTTAACGCTCTTATAAGGTTTCTCTGGTATTTTCACTGTTTAACGACGATTTGACGCTCTTATAAGGTTTTTCTGGTATTTACACTGTTTAACGACGATTAAACGCTCGTATAAGGTTTTTGTGGTATTTTCACTGTTTTACGATAATGTGACAAATTGTAAGAGTTTTTTAATGATTTTCAGTGAAATACGACGATCAAACACTTTTGAATGGTTTTTCTATATTTTACAGCGTTTGAGGACGATTTAACGCTCTTATAAGGTTTTTCTGGTATTTTCACTGTTTTACGACGATTTAACGCTCTTATAAGGTTTTTCCTGTATTTTCGCTGTTTTACGACGATTTAACGCTCGTATAAGGTTTTTGTGGTATTTTCACTGTTTTACGATAATGTGACAAATTGTAAGAGTTTTTTAAATGATTTTCAGTAAAATACGACGATCAAACACTTTTTTATGGTTTTTCTATATTTTACAGCGTTTGAGGACGATTTAACGCTCTTATAAGGTTTTTCTGGTATTTTCACTGTTTTACGACGATTTAACGCTCTTATAAGGTTTTTCTGGTATTTTCACTGTTTTACGACGATTTAACGCTCTTAAAAGGTTTATCTGGTAGTTTCACTGTTTTACGCCGATTTGACAAATTTTTAGGGTTTTTCAATGATTATTAGTGTAATACGACGATTTATCACTTTTTAATGGTTTTTCTATATTTTACAGCGTTTTAAGATGATTTAACGCTCTTATAAGGTTTTTCTGGTATTTTCACTGTTTTACGACGATTTGACAAATTTTTAGGGTTTTTCAATGATTATTAGTGCAATACGACGATTTATCACTTTTTAATGGTTTTTCTATATTTTACTGCGTTTTAAGATGATTTAACGCTCTTATAAGGTTTTTCTGGTATTTTAACTGTTTTACGTCGATTTAACGCTCTTATAAGGTTTTTCTGGTATTTTCACTGTTTAACGACGACTTGACGCTCTTATAAGGTTTTTCTGGTATTTACACTGTTTTACGACGATTTAACGCTCTTATAAGGTTTTTCTGGTATTTTCACTGTTTTACGACGATTTAACGCTCTTATAAGGTTTTTCTGGTTTTTACAGTGTTTTACGACGATTTGACGCTCTTATAAGGTTTTTCTGGTATTATCACTGTTTTACGACGATTTGACAAATATTAAGGGTTTTTCAACGATTTTTAGTTAAATACGACGATTTAACACTTTTTAATGGTTTTTCTATATTTTACAGCGTTTTAAGACAAATTAACGATCTTATAAGGTTTTTCTGGTATTTTCACTGTTTTACGACGATTTAACGCTCTAATAAGGTTTTTCTGGTATTTTCACTGTTTTACGACGATTTAACGCTCTAATAAGGTTTTTCTGGTATTTTCACTGGTTTACGACGATCAGACGCTCTTGTAAGGTTAATCTGAAATTTTCACTGTTTTACGACGGTTTGACAAATTTTAAGTGTTTTTCAATGATTTTTAGTGTAATACGACGATTTATCACTTTTTAATGGTTTTTCTATATTTTACAGCGTTTTAAGATGATTTAACGCTCTTGTAAGGTTTTTCTGGAATTTCAACTGTTTTACGTCGATTTAACGCTCTTATAAGGTTTCTCTGGTATTTTCACTGTGAAACGACGATTTAACAATTTTTAATGGTTTATCTATATTTTACAGCGTTTTAAGACGATAAGGTTTATCTGGTATTTTCACTGTTTTACGACGATTTAACGCTCTTATAAGGTTTTTCTGGTATTTTCACTGTTTTACGACGATTCAACGCTCGCAGAAGGTTTTTCTGGTATTTTCACTGTATTTCGACGATTTAACGCTCTTATAAGGTTTCTCTGGTATTTTCACTGTTAAACGACGATTTGACGCTCTTATAAGGTTTTTCTGGTATATACACTGTTTAACGACGATTTAACGCTCTTATAAGGTTTTTCTGGTATTTTCACTGTTTTACGACGATTTGACGCTCTTATAAAGTTTTTCTGGTATTTTCACTGTTTTACGACGATTAAACGCTCGTATAAGGTTTATGTGGTATTTTCACTGTTTTACGATAATGTGACAAATTGTAAGAGTTTTTTAATGATTTTCAGTGAAATACGACGATCAAACACTTTTTAATGGTTTTTCTATATTTTACAGCGTTTGAGGACGATTTAACGCTCTTATAAGGTTTTTCTGGTATTTTCACTGTTTTACGACGATTTAACGCTCTTATAAGGTTTTTCTGGTATTTTCACTGTTTTACGACGATTTAACGCTCTTTTAAGGTTTTTCTGGTATTTTAACTGTTTTACGTCGAATTATCGCTCTTATAAGGTTTTTCTGGTATTTTCACTGTTTTACGACGATTAAACGCTCTTATAAGGTTTTTCTGGTATTTTAACTGTTTTACGTCGATTTTACGCTCTTATAAGGTTTTTCTGGTATTTTCACTGTTTAACGACGATTTGACAAATATTAAGGTATTTTCAACGATTTTTATTTAAATATGACGGTTGAACTCTTTTTAATGGTTTTTCTATATTTTGCAGCGTTTCAAGACAAATTAATGCTCTTATAAGGTTTTTCTGGTATTTTCACTGTTTTACGACGATTTAACGCTCTTATAAGGTTTTTCTGGTATTTTCACTGTTTAATGACGATTTGACGCTCTTATAATGTTTTTCTGGTATTTACACTGTTTAACGACGATTTAACGCTCATATAAGGTTTTTCTGGTATTTTCACTGTTTTACGACGATTTGACGCTCTTCTAAGGTTTATCTGGTATTTTCACTGTTTTACGACGATTTAACGCTCGTATAAGGTTTTTCTGGCATTTTAACTGTTTTACGTCGATTTAACGCTCTTATAAGGTTTTTCTGGTATTTACACTGTTAAACGACGATTTAACGCTCATATAAGGTTTTTCTGGTATTTTAACTGTTTTACGTCGATTTAACGCTCTTATAAGGTTTATCTGAAATTTTCACTGTTTTACGACGGTTTGACAAATTTTAAGTGTTTTTCAATGATTTTTAGTGTAATACGACGATTTAACACTTTTTAATGGTTTTTCTATATTTTACAGCGTTTTTAGACGATTTAACGCTCTTATAAGGTTTTTCTGGTATTTTCACTGTTTTACGACGATTTGACGCTCTTCTAAGGTTTTTCTGGTATTTTCACTGTTTTACGACGATTAAACGCTCGTATAAGGTTTTTGTGGTATTTTCACTGTTTTACGATAATGTGACAAATTGTAAGAGTTTTTTAATGATTTTCAGTAAAATACGACGATCAAACACTTTTTAATGGTTTTTCTATATTTTACAGCGTTTTAAGATGATTTAACGCTCTTATAAGGTTTTTCTGGTATTTTCACTGTTATACGACGATTAAACGCTCGTATAAGGTTTTTGTGGTATTTTCACTGTTTTACGATAATGTGACAAATTGTAAGAGTTTTTTAATGATTTTCAGTGAAATACGACGATCAAACACTTTTTAATGGTTTTTCTATATTTTACAGCGTTTTAAGATGATTTAACGCTCTTATAAGGTTTTTCTGGTATTTTAACTGTTTTACGTCGAATTAACGCTCTTATAAGGTTTTTCTTGTATGTTCACTGTTTAACGACGACTTGACGCTCTTATAAGGTTTTTCTGGTATTTACACTGTTTTACGACGATTTAACGCTCTTTTAAGGTTTTTCTGGTATTTTCACTGTTTTAAGACGATTTAACGCTCTTTTAAGGTTTTTCTGGTATTTTCACTGGTTTAGGACGATTTAACGCTCGTATAAGGTTTTTCTGGTATTTTCACTGTTTTTCGTCGATTTAACGCTCTTATAAGGTTTCTCTGGTATTTTCACTGTTTAACGACGATTTGACGCTCTTATAAGGTTTTTCTGGTATTTACACTGTTTAACGACGATTAAACGCTCGTATAAGGTTTTTGTGGTATTTTCACTGTTTTACGATAATGTGACAAATTGTAAGAGTTTTTTAATGATTTTCAGTGAAATACGACGATCAAACACTTTTGAATGGTTTTTCTATATTTTACAGCGTTTGAGGACGATTTAACGCTCTTATAAGGTTTTTCTGGTATTTTCACTGTTTTACGACGATTTAACGCTCTTATAAGGTTTTTCCTGTATTTTCGCTGTTTTACGACGATTTAACGCTCGTATAAGGTTTTTCTGGCATTTTCACTGTTTTACGACAATTTGACAATTTTTTAGGGTTTTTCAAAGATTTTTAGTGTAATACGACGATTTAACACATTTTAATGGTTTTTCTATATTTTACAGTGTTTTAAGACGACTTAACGCTCTTATAAGGTTTATCTGGTATTTTCACTGTTTTACGACGATTTGACAAATTTTTAGGGTTTTTCAATGATTATTAGTGTAATACGACGATATTATCACTTTTTAATGGTTTTTCTATATTTTACAGCTTTTTAAGATGATTTAACGCTCTTATAAGGTTTTTCTGGTATTTTCACTGTTTTACGACGATTTGACAAATTCTTAGGGTTTTTCAATGAATATTAGTGTAATACGACGATTTATCACATTTAATGGTTTTTCTATATTTTACAGCGTTTTAAGATGATTTAACGCTCTTATAAGGTTTTTCTGGTATTTTAACTGTTTTACGTCGATTTAACGCTCTTATAAGGTTTTTCTGGTATTTTCACTGTTTAACGACGACTCGACGTTCTTATAAGGTTTTTCTGGTATTTACACTGTTTTAGGACGATTTAACGCTCTTATAAGGTTTTTCTGGTATTTTCACTGTTTTACGACGATTTAACGCTCTTATGAGGTTTTTCTGGAATTTACACTGTTTTACGACGATTTGACGCTCTTATAAGGTTTTTCTGGTATTTTCACTGTTTTACGACGATTAAACGCTCTTATAAGGTTTTTCTGGTATTTTCACTGTTTAACGACGATTTGACAAATATTAAGGGTTTTTCAACGATTTTTAGTTTAATACGACGATTTAACACATTTAATGGTTTTTCTATATTTTACAGCGTTTTAAGATGATTTAACGCTCTTATAAGGTTTTTCTGGTATTTTAACTGTTTTACGTCGATTTAACGCTCTTATAAGGTTTTTCTGGTATTTTCACTGTTTAACGACGACTCGACGTTCTTATAAGGTTTTTCTGGTATTTACACTGTTTTAGGACGATTTAACGCTCTTATAATGTTTTTCTGGTATTTTCACTGTTTTACGACGATTTAACGCACTTATAAGGTTTTTCTGGTATTTTCACTGTTTTACGACGATTTAACGCTCTTATAAGGTATTTCTGGTATTTTCACTGTTTTACGACGATTTAACGCTCTTATGAGGTTTTTCTGGAATTTACACTGTTTTACGACGATTTGACGCTCTTATAAGGTTTTTCTGGTATTTTCACTGTTTTACGACGATTAAACGCTCTTATAAGGTTTTTCTGGTATTTTAACTGTTTTACGTCGATTAAACGCTCTTATAAGGTTATTTTAAACTAAATTTAATACGACGATTTAACACTTTTTAATGGTTTTTCTATATTTTACAGCGTTTTAAGACAAATTAACGATCTTATAAGTTTTTTCTTGTATTTTCACTGTTTTACGACGATTTAACGCTCTTATAAGGTTTTTCTGGTATTTTCACTGTTTTACGACGATAAAACGCTCTTGTAAGGTTTATCTGAAATTTTCACTGTTTTACGACGGTTTGACAAATTTTAAGTGTTTTTCAATGATTTTTAGTGTAATACGACGATTTAACACTTTTTAATGGTTTTTCTATATTTGACAGCGTTTTTAGACGATTTAACGCTCTCATAAGGTTGTTCTGGTATTTTCACTGTTTTACGACGATTTAACGCTCTTATAAGGTTTTTCTGGTATTTTCACTGTTTTACGACGATTTGACAAATTCTTAGGGTTTTTCAATGATTATTAGTGTAATACGACGATTTATCACTTTTTAATGGTTTTTCTATATTTTACAGCGTTTTAAGATGATTTAACGCTCTAATTAGGTTTTTCTGGTATTTTAACTGTTTTACGTCGTTTTAACGCTCTTATAAGGTTTTTCTGGTATTTTCACTGTTTAACGACGACTTGACGCTCTTATAAGTTTTTTCTGGTATATACACTGTTTTACGACGATTTAACGCTCTTATAAGGTTTTTCTGGTATTTTTACTGTTTTACGACGATTTAACGCTCTTATAAGGTATTTCTGGTATTTTCACTGTTTTACGACGATAAAACGCTCTTGTTAGGTTTATCTGAAATTTTCACTGTTTTACGACGGTTTGACAAATTTTCAGTGTTTTTCAATGATTTTTAGTGTAATACGACGATTTAACACTTTTTAATGGTTTTTCTATATTTTACAGCGTTTGAGGACGATTTAACGCTCTTATTAGGTTTTTCTGGTATTTTCACTGTTTTTTTGACGATTTGACAAATTTTTAGGGTTTTTATATGATTATTAGTGTAATACGTCGATTTATCACCTTTTAATGGTTTTTCTATATTTTACAGCGTTTTAAGATGATTTAACGCTCTAATTAGGTTTTTCTGGTATTTTAACTGTTTTACGTCGATTTAACGCTCTTATAAGGTTTTTCTGGTATTTTCACTGTTTAACGACGATTTGACAAATTTGAAGGGTTTTTCAATGATTTTTAGTGTTATACGACGATTTATCACTTTTTAATGGTTTTTCTATATTTTACAGCGTATTAAGATGATTTAACGCTCTTATAAGGTTTTTCTGGTATTTTAACTGTTTTACGACGATTTAACGCTCTTATAAGGTTTTTCTGGTATTTTCACTGTTTTACGACGATTTAACGCTCTTTTAAGGTTTTTCTGGTACTTTCACTGTTTTACGACGATTTAACGCTCTTTTAAGGTTTTTCTGGTATTTTCACTGTTTTACGACGATTTAACGCTCTTATAAGGTTTTTCTGGTATTTTCACTGTTTTACGACGATTTAACGCTCGTATAAGGTTTTTCTGGCATTTTCACTGTTTTACGACGATTTGACAATTTTTCAGGGTTTTTCAATGATTTTTAGTGTAATACGACGATTTAACACTTTTTAATGGTTTTTCTATATTTTACAGTGTTTTAAGACGATTTAACGCTCTTATTAGGTTTATCTGGTATTTTCACTGTTTTACGACGATTTGACAAATTTTTAGGGTTTTTCAATGATTATTAGTGTAATACGACGATTTATCACTTTTTAATGGTTTTTCTATATTTTACAGCGTTTTAAGATGATTTAACGCTCTTATAAGGTTTTTCTGGTATTTTCACTGTTTTACGACGATTTGACAAATTTTTAGGGTTTTTCAATGATTATTAGTGCAATACGACGATTTATCACTTTTTAATGGTTTTTCTATATTTTACAGCGTTTTGGGATGATTTAACGCTCTTATAAGGTTTTTCTTGTATTTTAACTGTTTTACGTCGATTTAACGCTCTTATAAGGTTTTTCTGGTATTTTCACTGTTAAACGACGACTTGACGCTCTTATAAGGTTTTTCTGGTATTTACACTGTTTAACGACGATTTAACGCTCTTCTAAGGTTTTTCTGGTATTTACACTGTTTAACGACGATAAAACGCTCTTATAAGGTTTTTCTGGTATTTTCACTGTTTTACGACGATTTAACGCTCTTTTAAGGTTTTTCTGGTATTTTCACTGTTTTACGACGATTTAACGCTCTTATAAGGTTTTTCTGGTATTTTCACTGTTTAACGACGATTTAACGCTCTTTAAGGTTTTTCTGGTATTTTCACTGTTTTACGACGATTTAACGCTCTTATAAGGTTTTTCTGGTATTTTCACTGTTTTACGACGATTTAACGCTCTTATAAGGTTTTTCTTGTATTTTCACTGTTTAACGACGATTTGACAATTTTTCAGGGTTTTTCAATGATTTTTAGTGTAATACGACGATTTAACACTTTTTAATGGTTTTTCTATATTTTACAGTGTTTTAAGACGATTTAACGCTCTTATTAGGTTTATCTGGTATTTTCACTGTTTTACGACGATTTGACAAATTTTTAGGGTTTTTCAATGATTATTAGTGTAATACGACGATTTATCACTTTTTAATGGTTTTTCTATATTTTACAGCGTTTTAAGATGATTTAACGCTCTTATAAGGTTTTTCTGGTATTTTCACTGTTTTACGACGATTTGACAAATTTTTAGGGTTTTTCAATGATTATTAGTGCAATACGACGATTTATCACTTTTTAATGGTTTTTCTATATTTTACAGCGTTTTGGGATGATTTAACGCTCTTATAAGGTTTTTCTTGTATTTTAACTGTTTTACGTCGATTTAACGCTCTTATAAGGTTTTTCTGGTATTTTCACTGTTAAACGACGACTTGACGCTCTTATAAGGTTTTTCTGGTATTTACACTGTTTAACGACGATTTAACGCTCTTCTAAGGTTTTTCTGGTATTTACACTGTTTAACGACGATAAAACGCTCTTATAAGGTTTTTCTGGTATTTTCACTGTTTTACGACGATTTAACGCTCTTTTAAGGTTTTTCTGGTATTTTCACTGTTTTACGACGATTTAACGCTCTTATAAGGTTTTTCTGGTATTTTCACTGTTTAACGACGATTTAACGCTCTTATAAGGTTTTTCTGGTATTTTCACTGTTTTACGACGATTTAACGCTCTTTTAAGGTTTTTCTGGTATTTTCACTGTTTTACGACGATTTAACGCTCTTATAAGGTTTTTCTGGTATTTTCACTGTTTTACGACGATTTAACGCTCTTATAAGGTTTTTCTTGTATTTTCACTGTTTAACGACGGTTTGACAAATTTTAAGGGTTTTTCAATGATTTTTAGTGTAATACGACGATTTAACACTTTTTAATGGTTTTTCTATATTTTACAGCGTTTTTAGACGATTTAACGCTCTTATGAGGTTGTTCTAGTATTTTCACTGTTTTACGACGATTTGACAAATTTTTAGGGTTTTTCAATGATTATTAGTGTAATACGACGATTTATCACTTTTTATTGGTTTTTCTATATTTTACAGCGTTTGAGGACGATTTAACGCTCTTATTAGGTTTTTCTGGTATTTTCACTGTTTTTTTGACGATTTCACAAATTTTTAGGGTTTTTCAATGATTATTAGTGTAATACGACGATTTATCACTTTTTAATGGTTTTTCTATATTTTACAGCGTTTTAAGATGATTTAACGCTCTTATAAGGTTTTTCTGGTATTTTAACTGTTTTTCGTCGATTTAACGCTCTTATAAGGTTTCTCTGGTATTTTCACTGTTTAACGACGATTTGACGCTCTTATAAGGTTTTTCTGGTATTTACACTGTTTAACGACGATTAAACGCTCGTATAAGGTTTTTGTGGTATTTTCACTGTTTTACGATAATGTGACAAATTGTAAGAGTTTTTTAATGATTTTCAGTGAAATACGACGATCAAACACTTTTGAATGGTTTTTCTATATTTTACAGCGTTTGAGGACGATTTAACGCTCTTATAAGGTTTTTCTGGTATTTTCACTGTTTTACGACGATTTAACGCTCTTATAAGGTTTTTCCTGTATTTTCGCTGTTTTACGACGATTTAACGCTCGTATAAGGTTTTTGTGGTATTTTCACTGTTTTACGATAATGTGACAAATTGTAAGAGTTTTTTAATGATTTTCAGTAAAATACGACGATCAAACACTTTTTTATGGTTTTTCTATATTTTACAGCGTTTGAGGACGATTTAACGCTCTTATAAGGTTTTTCTGGTATTTTCACTGTTTTACGACGATTTAACGCTCTTATAAGGTTTTTCTGGTATTTTCACTGTTTTACGACGATTTAACGCTCTTATAAGGTTCATCTGGTAGTTTCACTGTTTTACGCCGATTTGACAAATTTTTAGGGTTTTTCAATGATTATTAGTGTAATACGACGATTTATCACTTTTTAATGGTTTTTCTATATTTTACAGCGTTTTAAGATGATTTAACGCTCTTATAAGGTTTTTCTGGTATTTTCACTGTTTTACGACGATTTGACAAATTTTTAGGGTTTTTCAATGATTATTAGTGCAATACGACGATTTATCACTTTTTAATGGTTTTTCTATATTTTACTGCGTTTTAAGATGATTTAACGCTCTTATAAGGTTTTTCTGGTATTTTAACTGTTTTACGTCGATTTAACGCTCTTATAAGGTTTTTCTGGTATTTTCACTGTTTAACGACGACTTGACGCTCTTATAAGGTTTTTCTGGTATTTACACTGTTTTACGACGATTTAACGCTCTTATAAGGTTTTTCTGGTATTTTCACTGTTTTACGACGATTTAACGCTCTTATAAGGTTTTTCTGGTTTTTACAGTGTTTTACGACGATTTGACGCTCTTATAAGGTTTTTCTGGTATTATCACTGTTTTACGACGATTTGACAAATATTAAGGGTTTTTCAACGATTTTTAGTTAAATACGACGATTTAACACTTTTTAATGGTTTTTCTATATTTTACAGCGTTTTAAGACAAATTAACGATCTTATAAGGTTTTTCTGGTATTTTCACTGTTTTACGACGATTTAACGCTCTAATAAGGTTTTTCTGGTATTTTCACTGTTTTACGACGATTTAACGCTCTAATAAGGTTTTTCTGGTATTTTCACTGGTTTACGACGATCAGACGCTCTTGTAAGGTTAATCTGAAATTTTCACTGTTTTACGACGGTTTGACAAATTTTAAGTGTTTTTCAATGATTTTTAGTGTAATACGACGATTTATCACTTTTTAATGGTTTTTCTATATTTTACAGCGTTTTAAGATGATTTAACGCTCTTGTAAGGTTTTTCTGGAATTTCAACTGTTTTACGTCGATTTAACGCTCTTATAAGGTTTCTCTGGTATTTTCACTGTGAAACGACGATTTAACAATTTTTAATGGTTTATCTATATTTTACAGCGTTTTAAGACGATAAGGTTTATCTGGTATTTTCACTGTTTTACGACGATTTAACGCTCTTATAAGGTTTTTCTGGTATTTTCACTGTTTTACGACGATTCAACGCTCGCAGAAGGTTTTTCTGGTATTTTCACTGTATTTCGACGATTTAACGCTCTTATAAGGTTTCTCTGGTATTTTCACTGTTAAACGACGATTTGACGCTCTTATAAGGTTTTTCTGGTATATACACTGTTTAACGACGATTTAACGCTCTTATAAGGTTTTTCTGGTATTTTCACTGTTTTACGACGATTTGACGCTCTTATAAAGTTTTTCTGGTATTTTCACTGTTTTACGACGATTAAACGCTCGTATAAGGTTTTTGTGGTATTTTCACTGTTTTACGATAATGTGACAAATTGTAAGAGTTTTTTAATGATTTTCAGTGAAATACGACGATCAAACACTTTTTAATGGTTTTTCTATATTTTACAGCGTTTGAGGACGATTTAACGCTCTTATAAGGTTTTTCTGGTATTTTCACTGTTTTACGACGATTTAACGCTCTTATAAGGTTTTTCTGGTATTTTCACTGTTTTACGACGATTTAACGCTCTTTTAAGGTTTTTCTGGTATTTTAACTGTTTTACGTCGATTTATCGCTCTTATAAGGTTTTTCTGGTATTTTCACTGTTTTACGACGATTAAACGCTCTTATAAGGTTTTTCTGGTATTTTAACTGTTTTACGTCGATTTTACGCTCTTATAAGGTTTTTCTGGTATTTTCACTGTTGAACGACGATTTGACAAATATTAAGGGTTTTTCAACGATTTTTATTTAAATATGACGGTTGAACTCTTTTTAATGGTTTTTCTATATTTTGCAGCGTTTCAAGACAAATTAATGCTCTTATAAGGTTTTTCTGGTATTTTCACTGTTTTACGACGATTTAACGCTCTTATAAGGTTTTTCTGGTATTTTCACTGTTTAATGACGATTTGACGCTCTTATAATGTTTTTCTGGTATTTACACTGTTTAACGACGATTTAACGCTCATATAAGGTTTTTCTGGTATTTTCACTGTTTTACGACGATTTGACGCTCTTCTAAGGTTTATCTGGTATTTTCACTGTTTTACGACGATTTAACGCTCGTATAAGGTTTTTCTGGCATTTTAACTGTTTTACGTCGATTTAACGCTCTTATAAGGTTTTTCTGGTATTTACACTGTTAAACGACGATTTAACGCTCATATAAGGTTTTTCTGGTATTTTAACTGTTTTACGTCGATTTAACGCTCTTATAAGGTTTATCTGAAATTTTCACTGTTTTACGACGGTTTGACAAATTTTAAGTGTTTTTCAATGATTTTTAGTGTAATACGACGATTTAACACTTTTTAATGGTTTTTCTATATTTTACAGCGTTTTTAGACGATTTAACGCTCTTATAAGGTTTTTCTGGTATTTTCACTGTTTTACGACGATTTGACGCTCTTCTAAGGTTTTTCTGGTATTTTCACTGTTTTACGACGATTAAACGCTCGTATAAGGTTTTTGTGGTATTTTCACTGTTTTACGATAATGTGACAAATTGTAAGAGTTTTTTAATGATTTTCAGTAAAATACGACGATCAAACACTTTTTAATGGTTTTTCTATATTTTACAGCGTTTTAAGATGATTTAACGCTCTTATAAGGTTTTTCTGGTATTTTCACTGTTATACGACGATTAAACGCTCGTATAAGGTTTTTGTGGTATTTTCACTGTTTTACGATAATGTGACAAATTGTAAGAGTTTTTTAATGATTTTCAGTGAAATACGACGATCAAACACTTTTTAATGGTTTTTCTATATTTTACAGCGTTTTAAGATGATTTAACGCTCTTATAAGGTTTTTCTGGTATTTTAACTGTTTTACGTCGAATTAACGCTCTTATAAGGTTTTTCTTGTATGTTCACTGTTTAACGACGACTTGACGCTCTTATAAGGTTTTTCTGGTATTTACACTGTTTTACGACGATTTAACGCTCTTTTAAGGTTTTTCTGGTATTTTCACTGTTTTAAGACGATTTAACGCTCTTTTAAGGTTTTTCTGGTATTTTCACTGGTTTAGGACGATTTAACGCTCGTATAAGGTTTTTCTGGTATTTTCACTGTTTTTCGTCGATTTAACGCTCTTATAAGGTTTCTCTGGTATTTTCACTGTTTAACGACGATTTGACGCTCTTATAAGGTTTTTCTGGTATTTACACTGTTTAACGACGATTAAACGCTCGTATAAGGTTTTTGTGGTATTTTCACTGTTTTACGATAATGTGACAAATTGTAAGAGTTTTTTAATGATTTTCAGTGAAATACGACGATCAAACACTTTTGAATGGTTTTTCTATATTTTACAGCGTTTGAGGACGATTTAACGCTCTTATAAGGTTTTTCTGGTATTTTCACTGTTTTACGACGATTTGACAAATTTTTAGGGTTTTTCAATGATTATTAGTGCAATACGACGATTTATCACTTTTTCATGGTTTTTCTATATTTTACAGCGTTTTGGGATGATTTAACGCTCTTATAAGGTTTTTCTTGTATTTTAACTGTTTTACGTCGATTTAACGCTCTTATAAGGTTTTTCTGGTATTTTCACTGTTAAACGACGACTTGACGCTCTTATAAGGTTTTTCTGGTATTTACACTGTTTAACGACGATTTAACGCTCTTCTAAGGTTTTTCTGGTATTTACACTGTTTAACGACGATAAAACGCTCTTATAAGGTTTTTCTGGTATTTTCACTGTTTTACGACGATTTAACGCTCTTTTAAGGTTTTTCTGGTATTTTCACTGTTTTACGACGATTTAACGCTCTTATAAGGTTTTTCTGGTATTTTCACTGTTTAACGACGATTTAACGCTCTTATAAGGTTTTTTCTGGTATTTTCACTGTTTTACGACGATTTAACGCTCTTTTAAGGTTTTTCTGGTATTTTCACTGTTTTACGACGATTTAACGCTCTTATAAGGTTTTTCTGGTATTTTCACTGTTTTACGACGATTTAACGCTCTTATAAGGTTTTTCTTGTATTTTCACTGTTTAACGACGGTTTGACAAATTTTAAGGGTTTTTCAATGATTTTTAGTGTAATACGACGATTTAACACTTTTTAATGGTTTTTCTATATTTTACAGCGTTTTTAGACGATTTAACGCTCTTATGAGGTTGTTCTAGTATTTTCACTGTTTTACGACGATTTGACAAATTTTTAGGGTTTTTCAATGATTATTAGTGTAATACGACGATTTATCACTTTTTATTGGTTTTTCTATATTTTACAGCGTTTGAGGACGATTTAACGCTCTTATTAGGTTTTTCTGGTATTTTCACTGTTTTTTTGACGATTTCACAAATTTTTAGGGTTTTTCAATGATTATTAGTGTAATACGACGATTTATCACTTTTTAATGGTTTTTCTATATTTTACAGCGTTTTAAGATGATTTAACGCTCTTATAAGGTTTTTCTGGTATTTTAACTGTTTTTCGTCGATTTAACGCTCTTATAAGGTTTCTCTGGTATTTTCACTGTTTAACGACGATTTGACGCTCTTATAAGGTTTTTCTGGTATTTACACTGTTTAACGACGATTAAACGCTCGTATAAGGTTTTTGTGGTATTTTCACTGTTTTACGATAATGTGACAAATTGTAAGAGTTTTTTAATGATTTTCAGTGAAATACGACGATCAAACACTTTTGAATGGTTTTTCTATATTTTACAGCGTTTGAGGACGATTTAACGCTCTTATAAGGTTTTTCTGGTATTTTCACTGTTTTACGACGATTTAACGCTCTTATAAGGTTTTTCCTGTATTTTCGCTGTTTTACGACGATTTAACGCTCGTATAAGGTTTTTGTGGTATTTTCACTGTTTTACGATAATGTGACAAATTGTAAGAGTTTTTTAATGATTTTCAGTAAAATACGACGATCAAACACTTTTTTATGGTTTTTCTATATTTTACAGCGTTTGAGGACGATTTAACGCTCTTATAAGGTTTTTCTGGTATTTTCACTGTTTTACGACGATTTAACGCTCTTATAAGGTTTTTCTGGTATTTTCACTGTTTTACGACGATTTAACGCTCTTATAAGGTTCATCTGGTAGTTTCACTGTTTTACGCCGATTTGACAAATTTTTAGGGTTTTTCAATGATTATTAGTGTAATACGACGATTTATCACTTTTTAATGGTTTTTCTATATTTTACAGCGTTTTAAGATGATTTAACGCTCTTATAAGGTTTTTCTGGTATTTTCACTGTTTTACGACGATTTAACGCTCGTATAAGGTTTTTCTGGCATTTTCACTGTTTTACGACGATTTGACAATTTTTCAGGGTTTTTCAATGATTTTTAGTGTAATACGACGATCAAACACTTTTTAATGGTTTTTCTATATTTTACAGCGTTTGAGGACGATTTAACGCTCTTATAAGGTTTTTCTGGTATTTTCACTGTTTCACGACGATTTAACGCTCTTATAAGGTTTTTCTGGTATTTTCACTGTTTTACGACGATTTAACGCTCTTATAAGGTTTTTCTGGTATTTTCACTGTTTTACGACGATTTAACGCTCTTATAAGGTTTTTCTGGTATTTACACTGTTTTACGACGATTTGACGCTCTTATTAGGTTTTTCAGGTATTTTCACTGTTTTACGACGATTAAACGCTCTAATAAGGTTTTTCTGGTATTTTAACTGTTTTACGTCGATTTAACGCTCTTATAAGGTTTCTCTGGTATTTTCACTGTTTAACGACGATTTAACAATTTTGAATGGTTTTTCTATATTTTACAGCGTTTTAAGACGATTGAACGCTCTTATAGGGTTTATCTGGTATTCTCGCTGTTTTACGACGATTTCACGCTCTTATAAGGTTTTTCTGGTATATTCACTGTTTTACGACGATAAAACGCTTTTCTAAGGTTTATCTGGTATTTTCACTGTTTTACGACGATAAAACGCTCTTGTAAGGTTTATCTGGTATTTTCACTGTTTTACGACGGTTTGACAAATTTTAAGGGTTTTTCAATGATTTTTAGTGTAATACGACGATTTAACACTTTTTTATGGTTTTTCTATATTTTACAGCGTTTTTAGACGATTTAACGCTCTTATAAGGTTGTTCTGGTATTTTCACTGTTTTACGACGATTTGACAAATTTTTAGGGTTTTTCAATGATTATTAATGTAATACGACGATTTATCACTTTTTAATGGTTTTTCTATATTTTACAGCGTTTTAAGATGATTTAACGCTCTTATAAGGTTTTTCTGGTATTTAAACTGTTTTACGTCGATTTAACGCTCTTATAAGGTTTTTCTGGTATTTTAACTGTTTTACGTCGATTAAACGCTCTTATAAGGTTATTTTAAACTAAATTTGATACGACGATTTAACACTTTTTAATGGTTTTTCTATATTTTACAGCGTTTGAGGACGATTTAACGCTCTTATAAGGTTTTTCAGGTATTTTCACTGTTTTACGACGATTTAACGCTCTTATAAGGTTTTTCTGGTATTTTCACTGTTTTACGACGATTTAACGCTCGGATAAGGTTTTTCTGGCATTTTCACTGTTTTACGACGATTTGACAATTTTTCAGGGTTTTTCAATGATTTTTAGTGTAATACGACGATTT
Source organism: Hesperophylax consimilis (assembly GCF_061612785.1). NCBI lineage: Eukaryota > Metazoa > Arthropoda > Insecta > Trichoptera > Limnephilidae > Hesperophylax > Hesperophylax consimilis. The sequence continues at coordinate 34,266 of NW_028301346.1, read as the reverse complement.
AACACTTTTTAATGGTTTTTCTATATTTTACAGTGTTTTAAGACGATTTAACGCTCTTATTAGGTTTATCTGGTATTTTCACTGTTTTACGACGATTTGACAAATTTTTAGGGTTTTTCAATGATTATTAGTGTAATACGACGATTTATCACTTTTTAATGGTTTTTCTATATTTTACAGCGTTTTAAGATGATTTAACGCTCTTATAAGGTTTTTCTGGTATTTTCACTGTTTTACGACGATTTGACAAATTTTTAGGGTTTTTCAATGATTATTAGTGCAATACGACGATTTATCACTTTTTAATGGTTTTTCTATATTTTACAGCGTTTTAAGATGATTTAACGCTCTTATAAGGTTTTTCTTGTATTTTAACTGTTTTACGTCGATTTAACGCTCTTATAAGGTTTTTCTGGTATTTTCACTGTTAAACGACGACTTGACGCTCTTATAAGGTTTTTCTGGTATTTACACTGTTTAACGACGATTTAACGCTCTTCTAAGGTTTTTCTGGTATTTTCACTGTTTAACGACGATTTAACGCTCTTCTAAGGTTTTTCTGGTATTTTCACTGTTTTACGACGATAAAACGCTCTTGTTAGGTTTATCTGAAATTTTCACTGTTTTACGACGGTTTGACAAATTTGAAGTGTTTTTCAATGATTTTTAGTGTAATACGACGATTTAACACTTTTTAATGGTTTTTCTATATTTTACAGCGTATTAAGATGATTTAACGCTCTTATAAGGTTTTTCTGGTATTTTCACTTTTTTACGACGATTTAACGCTCTTATAAGGTTTTTCTGGTATTTTCACTGTTTTACGACGATTTAACGCTCTTTTAAGGTTTTTCTGGTATTTTCACTGTTTTACGACGATTTAACGCTCTTATAAGGTTTTTCTGGTATTTTTACTGTTTTACGACGATTTAACGCTCTTTTAAGGTATTTCTGGTATTTTCACTGTTTTACGACGATAAAACGCTCTTCTTAGGTTTATCTGAAATTTTCACTGTTTTACGACGGTTTGACAAATTTTAAGTGTTTTTCAATGATTTTTAGTGTAATACGACGATTTAACACTTTTTAATGGTTTTTCTATATTTTACAGCGTTTTTAGACGATTTAACGCTCTTTTAAGGTTGTTCTGGTATTTTCACTGTTTTACGACGATTTAACGCTCTTATAAGGTTTTTCTGGTATTTTCACTGTTTAACGACGATTTGACAAATTTGAAGGGTTTTTCAATGATTTTTAGTGTTATACGACGATTTATCACTTTTTAATGGTTTTTCTATATTTTACAGCGTTTTTAGACGATTTAACGCTCTTATGAGGTTGTTCTGGTATTTTCACTGTTTTACGACGATTTGACAAATTTTTAGGGTTTTTCAATGATTATTAGTGTAATACGACGATTTATCAGTTTTTAATGGTTTTTCTATATTTTACAGCGTTTTTAGATGATTTAACGCTCTTATAAGGTTTTTCTGGTATTTTAACTGTTTTACGTCGATTTTACGCTCTTCTAAGGTTTTTCTGGTATTTTTACTGTTTTACGACGATTTAACGCTCTTATAAGGTATTTCTGGTATTTTCACTGTTTTACGACGATTTAACGCTCTTATTAGGTTTTTCTGGTATTTTTACTGTTTTACGACGATTTAACGCTCTTATAAGGTTTTTCTGGTATTTTCACTGTTTAACGACGACTTGACGCTCTTATAAGGTTTTTCTGGTATTTAAACTGTTTTACGACGATTTTACGCTCTTATAAGGTTTTTCTGGTATTTTCACTGTTTTACGACGATTTAACGCTCTTATAAGGTTTTTCTGGTATTTTCACTGTTTTACGACGATTTAACGCTCTTATAAGGTTTTTCTGGTATTTTCACTGTTTTACGACGATTTGACGCTCTTATAAGGTTTTTCTGGTATTTACACGGTTTAACGACGATCCGACGCTCTTCTAAGGTTTTTCTGGTATTTTCACTGTTTTACGACGATAAAACGCTCTTATAAGGTTTTTCTGGTATTTTCACTGTTTTACGACGATTTAACGCTCTTTTAAGGTTTTTCTGGTACTTTCACTGTTTTACGACGATTTAACGCTCTTATAAGGTTTTTCTGGTATTTTCACTGTTTTACGACGATTTAACGCTCTTATCAGGTTTTTCTGGTATTTTCACTGTTTTACGACGATTTAACGCTCGTATAAGGTTTTTCTGGCATTTTCACTGTTTTACGACGATTTGACAATTTTTCAGGGTTTTTCAATGATTTTTAGTGTAATACGACGATTTAACACTTTTTAATGGTTTTTCTATATTTTACAGTGTTTTAAGACGATTTAACGCTCTTATTAGGTTTATCTGGTATTTTCACTGTTTTACGACGATTTGACAAATTTTTAGGGTTTTTCAATGATTATTAGTGTAATACGACGATTTATCACTTTTTAATGGTTTTTCTATATTTTACAGCGTTTTAAGATGATTTAACGCTCTTATAAGGTTTTTCTGGTATTTTAACTGTTTTACGTCGATTTAACGCTCTTCTAAGGTTTTTCTGGTATTTACACTGTTTAACGACGATTTAACGCTCTTCTAAGGTTTTTCTGGTATTTACACTGTTTAACGACGATTTAACGCTCTTCTTAGGTTTTTCTGGTATTTACACTGTTTAACGACGATTTAACGCTCTTCTAAGGTTTTTCTGGTATTTTCACTGTTTTACGACGATAAAACGCTCTTATAAGGTTTTTCTGGTATTTTCACTGTTTTACGACGATTTAACGCTCTTTTAAGGTTTTTCTGGTACTTTCACTGTTTTACGACGATTTAACGCTCTTATAAGGTTTTTCTGGTATTTTCACTGTTTTACGACGATTTAACGCTCTTATTAGGTTTTTCTGGTATTTTTACTGTTTTACGACGATTTAACGCTCTTATAAGGTTTTTCTGGTATTTTCACTGTTTAACGACGACTTGACGCTCTTATAAGGTTTTTCTGGTATTTAAACTGTTTTACGACGATTTTACGCTCTTATAAGGTTTTTCTGGTATTTTCACTGTTTTACGACGATTTAACGCTCTTATAAGGTTTTTCTGATATTTTCACTGTTTTACGACGATAAAACGCTCTTGTAAGGTTGATCTGGTATTTTCACTGTTTTACGACGGTTTGACAAATTTTGAGGGTTTTTCAATGATTTTTAGTGTAATACGACGATTTAACACTTTTTAATGGTTTTTCTATATTTTACAGCGTTTTTAGACGATTTAACGCTCTTTTAAGGATGTTCTGGTATTTTCACTGTTTTACGACGATTTGACAAATTTTTAGGGTTTTTCAATGATTATTAGTGTAATACGACGATTTATCACTTTTTAATGGTTTTTCTATATTTTACAGCGTTTTTAGACGATTTAACGCTCTTATGAGGTTGTTCTAGTATTTTCACTGTTTTACGACGATTTGACAAATTTTTAGGGTTTTTCAATGATTATTAGTGTAATACGACGATTTATCACTTTTTAATGGTTTTTCTATATTTTACAGCGTTTTTAGATGATTTAACGCTCTTATAAGGTTTTTCTGGTATTTTAACTGTTTTACGTCGATTTAACGCTCTTCTAAGGTTTTTCTGGTATTTTTACTGTTTTACAATGATTTAACGCTCTTATAAGGTATTTCTGGTATTTTCACTGTTTTACGACGATAAAACGCTCTTGTAAGGTTTATCTGAAATTTTCACTGTTTTACGACGGTTTGACAAATTTGAAGTGTTTTTCAATGATTTTTAGTGTAATACGACGATTTAACACTTTTTAATGGTTTTTCTATATTTTACAGCGTATTAAGATGATTTAACGCTCTTCTAAGGTTTTTCTGGTATTTTAACTGTTTTACGACGATTTAACGCTCTTATAAGGTTTTTCTGGTATTTTCACTGTTTTACGACGATTTAACGCTCGTATAAGGTTTTTCTGGCATTTTCACTGTTTTACGACGATTTGACAATTTTTCAGGGTTTTTCAATGATTTTTAGTGTAATACGACGATTTAACACTTTTTAATGGTTTTTCTATATTTTACAGTGTTTTAAGACGATTTAACGCTCTTATTAGGTTTATCTGGTATTTTCACTGTTTTACGACGATTTGACAAATTTTTAGGGTTTTTCAATGATTATTAGTGTAATACGACGATTTATCACTTTTTAATGGTTTTTCTATATTTTACAGCGTTTTAAGATGATTTAACGCTCTTATAAGGTTTTTCTGGTATTTTAACTGTTTTACGTCGATTTAACGCTCTTCTAAGGTTTTTCTGGTATTTACACTGTTTAACGACGATTTAACGCTCTTCTAAGGTTTTTCTGGTATTTACACTGTTTAACGACGATTTAACGCTCTTCTAAGGTTTTTCTGGTATTTACACTGTTTAACGACGATTTAACGCTCTTCTAAGGTTTTTCTGGTATTTTCACTGTTTTACGACGATAAAACGCTCTTATAAGGTTTTTCTGGTATTTTCACTGTTTTACGACGATTTAACGCTCTTTTAAGGTTTTTCTGGTACTTTCACTGTTTTACGACGATTTAACGCTCTTATAAGGTTTTTCTGGTATTTTCACTGTTTTACGACGATTTAACGCTCTTATAAGGTTTTTCTGGTATTTTCACTGTTTAACGACGACTTGACGCTCTTATAAGGTTTTTCTGGTATTTTCACTGTTTTACGACGATTTTACGCTCGCATAAGGTTTTTCTGGTATTTTCACTGTTTTTCGACGATTTAACGCTCTTCTAAGGTTTTTCTGGTATTTTCACTGTTTTACGAAGATTAAACGCTCGTATAAGGTTTTTGTGGTATTTTCACTGTTTTACGATAATTTGACAAATTGTAAGAGTTTTTTAATGATTTTCAGTGAAATACGACGATCAAACACTTTTTAATGGTTTTTCTATATTTTACAGCGTTTGAGGACGATTTAACGCTCTTATAAGGTTTTTCTGGTATTTTCACTGTTTTACGACGATTTAACGCTCTTATAAGGTTTTTCTGGTATTTTCACTGTTTTACGACGATTTGACGCTCTTATAAGGTTTTTCTGGTATTTACACGGTTTAACGACGATCCGACGCTCTTCTAAGGTTTTTCTGGTATTTTCACTGTTTTACGACGATAAAACGCTCTTATAAGGTTTTTCTGGTATTTTCACTGTTTTACGACGATTTAACGCTCTTTTAAGGTTTTTCTGGTACTTTCACTGTTTTACGACGATTTAACGCTCTTATAAGGTTTTTCTGGTATTTTCACTGTTTTACGACGATTTAACGCTCTTATCAGGTTTTTCTGGTATTTTCACTGTTTTACGACGATTTAACGCTCGTATAAGGTTTTTCTGGCATTTTCACTGTTTTACGACGATTTGACAATTTTTCAGGGTTTTTCAATGATTTTTAGTGTAATACGACGATTTAACACTTTTTAATGGTTTTTCTATATTTTACAGTGTTTTAAGACGATTTTACGCTCTTATTAGGTTTATCTGGTATTTTCACTGTTTTACGACGATTTGACAAATTTTTAGGGTTTTTCAATTATTATTAGTGTAATACGACGATTTATCACTTTTTAATGGTTTTTCTATATTTTACAGCGTTTTAAGATGATTTAACGCTCTTATAAGGTTTTTCTGGTATTTTCACTGTTTTACGACGATTTGACAAATTTTTAGGGTTTTTCAATGATTATTAGTGCAATTCGACGATTTATCACTTTTTAATGGTTTTTCTATATTTTACAGCGTTTTGGGATGATTTAACGCTCTTATAAGGTTTTTCTTGTATTTTAACTGTTTTACGTCGATTTAACGCTCTTATAAGGTTTTTCTGGTATTTTCACTGTTAAACAACGACTTGACGCTCTTATAAGGTTTTTCTGGTATTTACACTGTTTAACGACGATTTAACGCTCTTCTAAGGTTTTTCTGGTATTTACACTGTTTAACGACGATAAAACGCTCTTATAAGGTTTTTCTGGTATTTTCACTGTTTTACGACGATTTAACGCTCTTTTAAGGTTTTTCTGGTATTTTCACTGTTTTACGACGATTTAACGCTCTTATAAGGTTTTTCTGGTATTTTCACTGTTTAACGACGATTTAACGCTCTTATAAGGTTTTTCTGGTATTTTCACTGTTTTACGACGATTTAACGCTCTTTTAAGGTTTTTCTGGTATTTTCACTGTTTTACGACGATTTAACGCTCTTATAAGGTTTTTCTTGTATTTTCACTGTTTAACGACGGTTTGACAAATTTTAAGGGTTTTTCAATGATTTTTAGTGTAATACGACGATTTAACACTTTTTAATGGTTTTTCTATATTTTAAAGCGTTTTTAGACGATTTAACGCTCTTATGAGGTTGTTCTAGTATTTTCACTGTTTTACGACGATTTGACAAATTTTTAGGGTTTTTCAATGATTATTAGTGTAATACGACGATTTATCACTTTTTAATGGTTTTTCTATATTTTACAGCGTTTTTAGATGATTTAACGCTCTTATAAGGTTTTTCTGGTATTTAAACTGTTTTACGTCGATTTAACGCTCTTCTAAGGTTTTTCTGGTATTTTTACTGTTTTACGACGATTTAACGCTCTTATAAGGTATTTCTGGTATTTTCACTGTTTTACGACGATAAAACGCTCTTCTAAGGTTTATCTGAAATTTTCACTGTTTTACGACGGTTTGACAAATTTTAAGTGTTTTTCAATGATTTTTAGTGTAATACGACGATTTAACACTTTTTAATGGTTTTTCTATATTTTACAGCGTTTTTAGACGATTTAACGCTCTTTTAAGGTTGTTCTGGTATTTTCACTGTTTTACGACGATTTAACGCTCTTATAAGGTTTTTCTGGTATTTTCACTGTTTAACGACGATTTGACAAATTTGAAGGGTTTTTCAATGATTTTTAGTGTTATACGACGATTTATCACTTTTTAATGGTTTTTCTATATTTTACAGCGTTTTTAGACGATTAAACGCTCTTATGAGGTTGTTCTGGTATTTTCACTGTTTTACGACGATTTGACAAATTTTTAGGGTTTTTCAATGATTATTAGTGTAATACGACGATTTATCACTTTTTAATGGTTTTTCTATATTTTACAGCGTTTTTAGATGATTTAACGCTCTTATAAGGTTTTTCTGGTATTTTAACTGTTTTACGTCGATTTAACGCTCTTCTAAGGTTTTTCTGGTATTTTTACTGTTTTACGACGATTTAACGCTCTTATAAGGTATTTCTGGTATTTTCACTGTTTTACGACGATAAAACGCTCTTGTAAGGTTTATCTGAAATTTTCACTGTTTTACGACGGTTTGACAAATTTGAAGTGTTTTTCAATGATTTTTAGTGTAATACGACGATTTAACACTTTTTAATGGTTTTTCTATATTTTACAGCGTATTAAGATGATTTAACGCTCTTCTAAGGTTTTTCTGGTATTTTAACTGTTTTACGACGATTTAACGCTCTTATAAGGTTTTTCTGGTATTTTCACTGTTTTACGACGATTTAACGCTTTTATAAAGTTTTTCTGGCATTTTCACTGTTTTACGACGATTTGACAATTTTTCAGGGTTTTTCAATGATTTTTAGTGTAATACGACGATTTAACACTTTTTAATGGTTTTTCTATATTTTACAGTGTTTTAAGACGATTTAACGCTCTTATTAGGTTTATCTGGTATTTTCACTGTTTTACGACGATTTGACAAATTTTTAGGGTTTTTCAATGATTATTAGTGTAATACGACGATTTATCACTTTTTAATGGTTTTTCTATATTTTACAGCGTTTTAAGATGATTTAACGCTCTTATAAGGTTTTTCTGGTATTTTAACTGTTTTACGTCGATTTAACGCTCTTCTAAGGTTTTTCTGGTATTTACACTGTTTTACGACGATAAAACGCTCTTCTAAGGTTTATCTGAAATTTTCACTGTTTTACGACGGTTTGACAAATTTTAAGTGTTTTTCAATGATTTTTAGTGTAATACGACGATTTATCACTTTTTAATGGTTTTTCTATATTTTACAGCGTTTTAAGATGATTTAACGCTCTTATAAGGTTTTTCTGGTATTTAAACTGTTTTACGTCGATTTAACGCTCTTATAAGGTTTTTCTGGTATTTTAACTGTTTGACGTCGATTAAACGCTCTTATAAGGTTATTTTAAACTAAATTTGATACGACGATTTAACACTTTTTAATGGTTTTTCTATATTTTACAGCGTTTGAGGACGATTTAACGCTCTTATAAGGTTTTTCAGGTATTTTCACTGTTTTACGACGATTTAACGCTCGGATAAGGTTTTTCTGGCATTTTCACTGTTTTACGACGATTTGACAATTTTTCAGGGTTTTTCAATGATTTTTAGTGTAATACGACGATTTAACACTTTTTAATGGTTTTTCTATATTTTACAGTGTTTTAAGACGATTTAACGCTCTTATTAGGTTTATCTGGTATTTTCACTGTTTTACGACGATTTGACAAATTTTTAGGGTTTTTCAATGATTATTAGTGTAATACGACGATTTATCACTTTTTAATGGTTTTTCTATATTTTACAGCGTTTTAAGATGATTTAACGCTCTTATAAGGTTTTTCTGGTATTTTCACTGTTTTACGACGATTTGACAAATTTTTAGGGTTTTTCAATGATTATTAGTGCAATACGACGATTTATCACTTTTTAATGGTTTTTCTATATTTTACAGCGTTTTAAGATGATTTAACGCTCTTATAAGGTTTTTCTTGTATTTTAACTGTTTTACGTCGATTTAACGCTCTTATAAGGTTTTTCTGGTATTTTCACTGTTAAACGACGACTTGACGCTCTTATAAGGTTTTTCTGGTATTTACACTGTTTAACGACGATTTAACGCTCTTCTAAGGTTTTTCTGGTATTTTCACTGTTTAACGACGATTTAACGCTCTTCTAAGGTTTTTCTGGTATTTTCACTGTTTTACGACGATAAAACGCTCTTGTTAGGTTTATCTGAAATTTTCACTGTTTTACGACGGTTTGACAAATTTGAAGTGTTTTTCAATGATTTTTAGTGTAATACGACGATTTAACACTTTTTAATGGTTTTTCTATATTTTACAGCGTATTAAGATGATTTAACGCTCTTATAAGGTTTTTCTGGTATTTTCACTTTTTTACGACGATTTAACGCTCTTATAAGGTTTTTCTGGTATTTTCACTGTTTTACGACGATTTAACGCTCTTTTAAGGTTTTTCTGGTATTTTCACTGTTTTACTACGATTTAACGCTCTTATAAGGTTTTTCTGGTATTTTTACTGTTTTACGACGATTTAACGCTCTTTTAAGGTATTTCTGGTATTTTCACTGTTTTACGACGATAAAACGCTCTTCTTAGGTTTATCTGAAATTTTCACTGTTTTACGACGGTTTGACAAATTTTAAGTGTTTTTCAATGATTTTTAGTGTAATACGACGATTTAACACTTTTTAATGGTTTTTCTATATTTTACAGCGTTTTTAGACGATTTAACGCTCTTTTAAGGTTGTTCTGGTATTTTCACTGTTTTACGACGATTTAACGCTCTTATAAGGTTTTTCTGGTATTTTCACTGTTTAACGACGATTTGACAAATTTGAAGGGTTTTTCAATGATTTTTAGTGTTATACGACGATTTATCACTTTTTAATGGTTTTTCTATATTTTACAGCGTTTTTAGACGATTTAACGCTCTTATGAGGTTGTTCTGGTATTTTCACTGTTTTACGACGATTTGACAAATTTTTAGGGTTTTTCAATGATTATTAGTGTAATACGACGATTTATCAGTTTTTAATGGTTTTTCTATATTTTACAGCGTTTTTAGATGATTTAACGCTCTTATAAGGTTTTTCTGGTATTTTAACTGTTTTACGTCGATTTTACGCTCTTCTAAGGTTTTTCTGGTATTTTTACTGTTTTACGACGATTTAACGCTCTTATAAGGTATTTCTGGTATTTTCACTGTTTTACGACGATAAAACGCTCTTGTTAGGTTTATCTGAAATTTTCACTGTTTTACGACGGTTTGACAAATTTGAAGTGTTTTTCAATGATTTTTAGTGTAATACGACGATTTAACACTTTTTAATGGTTTTTCTATATTTTACAGCGTATTAAGATGATTTAACGCTCTTCTAAGGTTTTTCTGGTATTTTAACTGTTTTACGACGATTTAACGCTCTTATAAGGTTTTTCTGGTATTTTCACTGTTTTACGACGATTTAACGCTCGTATAAGGTTTTTCTGGCATTTTCACTGTTTTACGACGATTTGACAATTTTTCAGGGTTTTTCAATGATTTTTAGTGTAATACGACGATTTAACACTTTTTAATGGTTTTTCTATATTTTACAGTGTTTTAAGACGATTTAACGATCTTATTAGGTTTATCTGGTATTTTCACTGTTTTACGACGATTTGACAAATTTTTAGGGTTTTTCAATGATTATTAGTGTAATACGACGATCAAACACTTTTTAATGGTTTTTCTATATTTTACAGCGTTTGAGGACGATTTAACGCTCTTATAAGGTTTTTCTGGTATTTTCACTGTTTTACGACGATTAAACGCTCTTATAAGGTTTTTCTGGTATTTTCACTGTTTTACGACGATTTAACGCTCGTATAAGGTTTTTCTGGCATTTTCACTGTTTTACGACGATTTGACAATTTTTCAGGGTTTTTCAATGATTTTTAGTGTAATACGACGATTTAACACTTTTTAATGGTTTTTCTATATTTTACAGTGTTTTAAGACGATTTAACGATCTTATTAGGTTTATCTGGTATTTTCACTGTTTTACGACGATTTGACAAATTTTTAGGGTTTTTCAATGATTATTAGTGTAATACGACGATTTATAACTTTTTAATGGTTTTTCTATATTTTACAGCGTTTTAAGATGATTTAACGCTCTTATAAGGTTTTTCTGGTATTTTCACTGTTTTACGACGATTTAACGCTCGTATAAGGTTTTTCTGGTATTTACACTGTTTAACGACGATTTAACGCTCTTCTAAGGTTTTTCTGGTATTTTCACTGTTTTACGACGATAAAACGCTCTTATAAGGTTTTTCTGGTATTTTCACTGTTTAACGACGATTTAACGCTCTTATAAGGTTTTTCTGGTATTTTAACTGTTTTACGACGATTTAACGCTCTTATAAGGTTTTTCTGGTATTTTCACTGTTTTACGACGATTTAACGCTCTTATAAGGTTTTTCTGGTATTTACACTGTTTTACGACGATTTGACGCTCTTATTAGGTTTTTCAGGTATTTTCACTGTTTTACGACGATTAAACGCTCTAATAAGGTTTTTCTGGTATTTTAACTGTTTTACGTCGATTTAACGCTCTTATAAGGTTTATCTGGTATTTTCGCTGTTTTACGACGATTTCACGCTCTTATAAGGTTTTTCTGGTATATTCACTGTTTTACGACGATAAAACGCTTTTGTAAGGTTTATCTGGTATTTTCACTGTTTTACGACGATAAAACGCTTTTGTAAGGTTTATCTGGTATTTTCACTGTTTTACGACGGTTTGACAAATTTTAAGGGTTTTTCAATGATTTTTAGTGTAATACGACGATTTAACACTTTTTTATGGTTTTTCTATATTTTACAGCGTTTTTAGACGATTTAACGCTCTTATAAGGTTGTTCTGGTATTTTCACTGTTTTACGACGATTTGACAAATTTTTAGGGTTTTTCAATGATTATTAATGTAATACGACGATTAATCACTTTTTAATGGTTTTTCTATATTTTACAGCGTTTTAAGATGATTTAACGCTCTTATAAGGTTTTTCTGGTATTTTAACTGTTTTACGTCGATTTAACGCTCTTATAAGGTTTTTCTGGTATTTTAACTGTTTTACGTCGATTAAACGCTCTTATAAGGTTATTTTAAACTAAATTTGATACGACGATTTAACACTTTTTAATGGTTTTTCTATATTTTACAGCGTTTGAGGAGAGATTTAACGCTCTTATAAGGTTTTTCTGGTATTTTCACTGTTTTACGACGATTTAACGCTCGTATAAGGTTTTTCTGGCATTTTCACTGTTTTACGACGATTTGACAATTTTTCAGGGTTTTTCAATGATTTTTAGTGTAATACGACGATTTAACACTTTTTAATGGTTTTTCTATATTTTAAAGCGTTTTTAGACGATTTAACGCTCTTATGAGGTTGTTCTAGTATTTTCACTGTTTTACGACGATTTGACAAATTTTTAGGGTTTTTCAATGATTATTAGTGTAATACGACGATTTATCACTTTTTAATGGTTTTTCTATATTTTACAGCGTTTTTAGATGATTTAACGCTCTTATAAGGTTTTTCTGGTATTTAAACTGTTTTACGTCGATTTAACGCTCTTCTAAGGTTTTTCTGGTATTTTTACTGTTTTACGACGATTTAACGCTCTTATAAGGTATTTCTGGTATTTTCACTGTTTTACGACGATAAAACGCTCTTCTAAGGTTTATCTGAAATTTTCACTGTTTTACGACGGTTTGACAAATTTTAAGTGTTTTTCAATGATTTTTAGTGTAATACGACGATTTAACACTTTTTAATGGTTTTTCTATATTTTACAGCGTTTTTAGACGATTTAACGCTCTTTTAAGGTTGTTCTGGTATTTTCACTGTTTTACGACGATTTAACGCTCTTATAAGGTTTTTCTGGTATTTTCACTGTTTAACGACGATTTGACAAATTTGAAGGGTTTTTCAATGATTTTTAGTGTTATACGACGATTTATCACTTTTTAATGGTTTTTCTATATTTTACAGCGTTTTTAGACGATTAAACGCTCTTATGAGGTTGTTCTGGTATTTTCACTGTTTTACGACGATTTGACAAATTTTTAGGGTTTTTCAATGATTATTAGTGTAATACGACGATTTATCACTTTTTAATGGTTTTTCTATATTTTACAGCGTTTTTAGATGATTTAACGCTCTTATAAGGTTTTTCTGGTATTTTAACTGTTTTACGTCGATTTAACGCTCTTCTAAGGTTTTTCTGGTATTTTTACTGTTTTACGACGATTTAACGCTCTTATAAGGTATTTCTGGTATTTTCACTGTTTTACGACGATAAAACGCTCTTGTAAGGTTTATCTGAAATTTTCACTGTTTTACGACGGTTTGACAAATTTGAAGTGTTTTTCAATGATTTTTAGTGTAATACGACGATTTAACACTTTTTAATGGTTTTTCTATATTTTACAGCGTATTAAGATGATTTAACGCTCTTCTAAGGTTTTTCTGGTATTTTAACTGTTTTACGACGATTTAACGCTCTTATAAGGTTTTTCTGGTATTTTCACTGTTTTACGACGATTTAACGCTTTTATAAAGTTTTTCTGGCATTTTCACTGTTTTACGACGATTTGACAATTTTTCAGGGTTTTTCAATGATTTTTAGTGTAATACGACGATTTAACACTTTTTAATGGTTTTTCTATATTTTACAGTGTTTTAAGACGATTTAACGCTCTTATTAGGTTTATCTGGTATTTTCACTGTTTTACGACGATTTGACAAATTTTTAGGGTTTTTCAATGATTATTAGTGTAATACGACGATTTATCACTTTTTAATGGTTTTTCTATATTTTACAGCGTTTTAAGATGATTTAACGCTCTTATAAGGTTTTTCTGGTATTTTAACTGTTTTACGTCGATTTAACGCTCTTCTAAGGTTTTTCTGGTATTTACACTGTTTTACGACGATAAAACGCTCTTCTAAGGTTTATCTGAAATTTTCACTGTTTTACGACGGTTTGACAAATTTTAAGTGTTTTTCAATGATTTTTAGTGTAATACGACGATTTATCACTTTTTAATGGTTTTTCTATATTTTACAGCGTTTTAAGATGATTTAACGCTCTTATAAGGTTTTTCTGGTATTTAAACTGTTTTACGTCGATTTAACGCTCTTATAAGGTTTTTCTGGTATTTTAACTGTTTGACGTCGATTAAACGCTCTTATAAGGTTATTTTAAACTAAATTTGATACGACGATTTAACACTTTTTAATGGTTTTTCTATATTTTACAGCGTTTGAGGACGATTTAACGCTCTTATAAGGTTTTTCAGGTATTTTCACTGTTTTACGACGATTTAACGCTCGGATAAGGTTTTTCTGGCATTTTCACTGTTTTACGACGATTTGACAATTTTTCAGGGTTTTTCAATGATTTTTAGTGTAATACGACGATTTAACACTTTTTAATGGTTTTTCTATATTTTACAGTGTTTTAAGACGATTTAACGCTCTTATTAGGTTTATCTGGTATTTTCACTGTTTTACGACGATTTGACAAATTTTTAGGGTTTTTCAATGATTATTAGTGTAATACGACGATTTATCACTTTTTAATGGTTTTTCTATATTTTACAGCGTTTTAAGATGATTTAACGCTCTTATAAGGTTTTTCTGGTATTTTCACTGTTTTACGACGATTTGACAAATTTTTAGGGTTTTTCAATGATTATTAGTGCAATACGACGATTTATCACTTTTTAATGGTTTTTCTATATTTTACAGCGTTTTAAGATGATTTAACGCTCTTATAAGGTTTTTCTTGTATTTTAACTGTTTTACGTCGATTTAACGCTCTTATAAGGTTTTTCTGGTATTTTCACTGTTAAACGACGACTTGACGCTCTTATAAGGTTTTTCTGGTATTTACACTGTTTAACGACGATTTAACGCTCTTCTAAGGTTTTTCTGGTATTTTCACTGTTTAACGACGATTTAACGCTCTTCTAAGGTTTTTCTGGTATTTTCACTGTTTTACGACGATAAAACGCTCTTGTTAGGTTTATCTGAAATTTTCACTGTTTTACGACGGTTTGACAAATTTGAAGTGTTTTTCAATGATTTTTAGTGTAATACGACGATTTAACACTTTTTAATGGTTTTTCTATATTTTACAGCGTATTAAGATGATTTAACGCTCTTATAAGGTTTTTCTGGTATTTTCACTTTTTTACGACGATTTAACGCTCTTATAAGGTTTTTCTGGTATTTTCACTGTTTTACGACGATTTAACGCTCTTTTAAGGTTTTTCTGGTATTTTCACTGTTTTACTACGATTTAACGCTCTTATAAGGTTTTTCTGGTATTTTTACTGTTTTACGACGATTTAACGCTCTTTTAAGGTATTTCTGGTATTTTCACTGTTTTACGACGATAAAACGCTCTTCTTAGGTTTATCTGAAATTTTCACTGTTTTACGACGGTTTGACAAATTTTAAGTGTTTTTCAATGATTTTTAGTGTAATACGACGATTTAACACTTTTTAATGGTTTTTCTATATTTTACAGCGTTTTTAGACGATTTAACGCTCTTTTAAGGTTGTTCTGGTATTTTCACTGTTTTACGACGATTTAACGCTCTTATAAGGTTTTTCTGGTATTTTCACTGTTTAACGACGATTTGACAAATTTGAAGGGTTTTTCAATGATTTTTAGTGTTATACGACGATTTATCACTTTTTAATGGTTTTTCTATATTTTACAGCGTTTTTAGACGATTTAACGCTCTTATGAGGTTGTTCTGGTATTTTCACTGTTTTACGACGATTTGACAAATTTTTAGGGTTTTTCAATGATTATTAGTGTAATACGACGATTTATCAGTTTTTAATGGTTTTTCTATATTTTACAGCGTTTTTAGATGATTTAACGCTCTTATAAGGTTTTTCTGGTATTTTAACTGTTTTACGTCGATTTTACGCTCTTCTAAGGTTTTTCTGGTATTTTTACTGTTTTACGACGATTTAACGCTCTTATAAGGTATTTCTGGTATTTTCACTGTTTTACGACGATAAAACGCTCTTGTTAGGTTTATCTGAAATTTTCACTGTTTTACGACGGTTTGACAAATTTGAAGTGTTTTTCAATGATTTTTAGTGTAATACGACGATTTAACACTTTTTAATGGTTTTTCTATATTTTACAGCGTATTAAGATGATTTAACGCTCTTCTAAGGTTTTTCTGGTATTTTAACTGTTTTACGACGATTTAACGCTCTTATAAGGTTTTTCTGGTATTTTCACTGTTTTACGACGATTTAACGCTCGTATAAGGTTTTTCTGGCATTTTCACTGTTTTACGACGATTTGACAATTTTTCAGGGTTTTTCAATGATTTTTAGTGTAATACGACGATTTAACACTTTTTAATGGTTTTTCTATATTTTACAGTGTTTTAAGACGATTTAACGATCTTATTAGGTTTATCTGGTATTTTCACTGTTTTACGACGATTTGACAAATTTTTAGGGTTTTTCAATGATTATTAGTGTAATACGACGATCAAACACTTTTTAATGGTTTTTCTATATTTTACAGCGTTTGAGGACGATTTAACGCTCTTATAAGGTTTTTCTGGTATTTTCACTGTTTTACGACGATTAAACGCTCTTATAAGGTTTTTCTGGTATTTTCACTGTTTTACGACGATTTAACGCTCGTATAAGGTTTTTCTGGCATTTTCACTGTTTTACGACGATTTGACAATTTTTCAGGGTTTTTCAATGATTTTTAGTGTAATACGACGATTTAACACTTTTTAATGGTTTTTCTATATTTTACAGTGTTTTAAGACGATTTAACGATCTTATTAGGTTTATCTGGTATTTTCACTGTTTTACGACGATTTGACAAATTTTTAGGGTTTTTCAATGATTATTAGTGTAATACGACGATTTATAACTTTTTAATGGTTTTTCTATATTTTACAGCGTTTTAAGATGATTTAACGCTCTTATAAGGTTTTTCTGGTATTTTCACTGTTTTACGACGATTTAACGCTCGTATAAGGTTTTTCTGGTATTTACACTGTTTAACGACGATTTAACGCTCTTCTAAGGTTTTTCTGGTATTTTCACTGTTTTACGACGATAAAACGCTCTTATAAGGTTTTTCTGGTATTTTCACTGTTTAACGACGATTTAACGCTCTTATAAGGTTTTTCTGGTATTTTAACTGTTTTACGACGATTTAACGCTCTTATAAGGTTTTTCTGGTATTTTCACTGTTTTACGACGATTTAACGCTCTTATAAGGTTTTTCTGGTATTTACACTGTTTTACGACGATTTGACGCTCTTATTAGGTTTTTCAGGTATTTTCACTGTTTTACGACGATTAAACGCTCTAATAAGGTTTTTCTGGTATTTTAACTGTTTTACGTCGATTTAACGCTCTTATAAGGTTTATCTGGTATTTTCGCTGTTTTACGACGATTTCACGCTCTTATAAGGTTTTTCTGGTATATTCACTGTTTTACGACGATAAAACGCTTTTGTAAGGTTTATCTGGTATTTTCACTGTTTTACGACGATAAAACGCTTTTGTAAGGTTTATCTGGTATTTTCACTGTTTTACGACGGTTTGACAAATTTTAAGGGTTTTTCAATGATTTTTAGTGTAATACGACGATTTAACACTTTTTTATGGTTTTTCTATATTTTACAGCGTTTTTAGACGATTTAACGCTCTTATAAGGTTGTTCTGGTATTTTCACTGTTTTACGACGATTTGACAAATTTTTAGGGTTTTTCAATGATTATTAATGTAATACGACGATTAATCACTTTTTAATGGTTTTTCTATATTTTACAGCGTTTTAAGATGATTTAACGCTCTTATAAGGTTTTTCTGGTATTTTAACTGTTTTACGTCGATTTAACGCTCTTATAAGGTTTTTCTGGTATTTTAACTGTTTTACGTCGATTAAACGCTCTTATAAGGTTATTTTAAACTAAATTTGATACGACGATTTAACACTTTTTAATGGTTTTTCTATATTTTACAGCGTTTGAGGACGATTTAACGCTCTTATAAGGTTTTTCTGGTATTTTCACTGTTTTACGACGATTTAACGCTCGTATAAGGTTTTTCTGGCATTTTCACTGTTTTACGACGATTTGACAATTTTTCAGGGTTTTTCAATGATTTTTAGTGTAATACGACGATTTAACACTTTTTAATGGTTTTTCTATATTTTACAGTGTTTTAAGACGATTTAACGCTCTTATTAGGTTTATCTGGTATTTTCACTGTTTAACGACGATTTGACAAATTTTTAGGGTTTTTCAATGATTATTAGTGTAATACGACGATTTATCACTTTTTAATGGTTTTTCTATATTTTACAGCGTTTTAAGATGATTTAACGCTCTTATAAGGTTTTTCTGGTATTTTCACTGTTTTACGACGATTTGACAAATTTTTAGGGTTTTTCAATGATTATTAGTGCAATACGACGATTTATCACTTTTTAATGGTTTTTCTATATTTTACAGCGTTTTAAGATGATTTAACGCTCTTATAAGGTTTTTCTTGTATTTTAACTGTTTTACGTCGATTTAACGCTCTTATAAGGTTTTTCTGGTATTTTCACTGTTAAACGACGACTTGACGCTCTTATAAGGTTTTTCTGGTATTTACACTGTTTAACGACGATTTAACGCTCTTCTAAGGTTTTTCTGGTATTTACACTGTTTAACGACGATTTAACGCTCTTCTAAGGTTTTTCTGGTATTTACACTGTTTAACGACGATTTAACGCTCTTATTAGGTTTTTCTGGTATTTTCACTGTTTTACGACGATTTAACGCTCTTATAAGGTTTTTCTGGTATTTTCACTGTTTAACGACGACTTGACGCTCTTATAAGGTTTTTCTGGTATTTACACTGTTTTACGACGATTTTACGCTCTTATAAGGTTTTTCTGGTATTTTCACTGTTTTACGACGATTTAACGCTCTTATAAGGTTTTTCTGGTATTTTCACTGTTTTACGACGATAAAACGTTCTTGTAAGGTTGATCTGGTATTTTCACTGTTTTACGACGATTTGACAAATTTTTAGGGTTTTTCAATGATTATTAGTGTAATACGACGATTTATCACTTTTTAATGGTTTTTCTATATTTTACAGCGTTTTAAGATTATTTAAAGCTCTTATAAGGTTTTTCTGGTATTTTCACTGTTTTACGACGGTTTGACAAATTTTAAGGGTTTTTCAATGATTTTTAGTGTAATACGACGATTTAACACTTTTTAATGGTTTTTCTATATTTTACAGCGTTTTTAGACGATTTTACGCTCTTATGAGGTTGTTCTGGTATTTTCACTGTTTTACGACGATTTGACAAATTTTTAGGGTTTTTCAATGATTATTAGTGTAATACGACGATTTATCACTTTTTAATGGTTTTTCTATATTTTACAGCGTTTTTAGATGATTTAACGCTCTTATAAGGTTTTTCTGGTATTTTAACTGTTTTACGTCGATTTAACGCTCTTCTAAAGTTTTTCTGGTATTAACACTGTTTAACCACGATTTAACGCTCTTCTAAGGTTTTTCTGGTATTTACACTGTTTAACGACGATTTAACGCTCTTCTAAGGTTTTTCTGGTATTTACACTGTTTAACGACGATTTAACGCTCTTCTAAGGTTTTTCTGGTATTTTCACTGTTTTACGACGATAAAACGCTCTTATAAGGTTTTTCTGGTATTTTCACTGTTTTACGACGATTTAACGCTCTTTTAAGGTTTTTCTGGTATTTTCACTGTTTTACGACGATTTAACGCTCTTATAAGGTTTTTCTGGTATTTTCACTGTTTTACGACGATTTAACGCTCTTATAAGGTTTTTCTGGTATTTTCACTGTTTAACGACGACTTGACGCTCTTATAAGGTTTTTCAGGTATTTACACTGTTTTACGACGATTTAACGCTCTTATTAGGTTTTTCTGGTATTTTTACTGTTTTACGACGATTTAACGCTCTTATAAGGTTTTTCTGGTATTTTCACTGTTTAACGACGACTTGACGCTCTTATAAGGTTTTTCTGGTATTTAAACTGTTTTACGACGATTTTACGCTCTTATAAGGTTTTTCTGGTATTTTCACTGTTTTACGACGATTTAACGCTCTTATAAGGTTTTTCTGATATTTTCACTGTTTTACGACGATAAAACGCTCTTGTAAGGTTGATCTGGTATTTTCACTGTTTTACGACGGTTTGACAAATTTTGAGGGTTTTTCAATGATTTTTAGTGTAATACGACGATTTAACACTTTTTAATGGTTTTTCTATATTTTACAGCGTTTTTAGACGATTTAACGCTCTTTTAAGGATGTTCTGGTATTTTCACTGTTTTACGACGATTTGACAAATTTTTAGGGTTTTTCAATGATTATTAGTGTAATACGACGATTTATCACTTTTTAATGGTTTTTCTATATTTTACAGCGTTTTTAGACGATTTAACGCTCTTATGAGGTTGTTCTGGTATTTTCACTGTTTTACGACGATTTGACAAATTTTTAGGGTTTTTCAATGATTATTAGTGTAATACGACGATTTATCACTTTTTAATGGTTTTTCTATATTTAACAGCGTTTTTAGATGATTTAACGCTCTTATAAGGTTTTTCTGGTATTTTAACTGTTTTACGTCGATTTAACGCTCTTCTAAGGTTTTTCTGGTATTAACACTGTTTAACGACGATTTAACGCTCTTCTAAGGTTTTTCTGGTATTTACACTGTTTAACGACGATTTAACGCTCTTCTAAGGTTTTTCTGGTATTTACACTGTTTATCGACGATTTAACGCTCTTCTAAGGTTTTTCTGGTATTTTCACTGTTTTACGACGATAAAACGCTCTTATAAGGTTTTTCTGGTATTTTCACTGTTTTACGACGATAAAACGCTCTTATAAGGTTTTTCTGGTATTTTCACTGTTTTACGACGATTTAACGCTCTTTTAAGGTTTTTCTGGTATTTTCACTGTTTTACGACGATTTAACGCTCTTATAAGGTTTTTCTGGTATTTTCACTGTTTAACGACGACTTGACGCTCTTATAAGGTTTTTCTGGTATTTACACTGTTTTACGACGATTTAACGCTCTTATTAGGTTTTTCTGGTATTTTCACTGTTTTACGACGATTTAACGCTCTTATAAGGTTTTTCTGGTATTTTCACTGTTTAACGACGACTTGACGCTCTTATAAGGTTTTTCTGGTATTTACACTGTTTTACGACGATTTTACGCTCTTATAAGGTTTTTCTGGTATTTTCACTGTTTTACGACGATAAAACGCTCTTGTTAGGTTGATCTGGTATTTTCACTGTTTTACGACGGTTTGACAAATTTTAAGGGTTTTTCAATGATTTTTAGTGTAATACGACGATTTAACACTTTTTAATGGTTTTTCTATATTTTACAGCGTTTTTAGACGATTTAACGCTCTTATGAGGTTGTTCTGGTATTTTCACTGTTTTACGACGATTTGACAAATTTTTAGGGTTTTTCAATGATTATTAGTGTAATACGACGATTTATCACTTTTTAATGGTTTTTCTATATTTTACAGCGTTTTTAGATGATTTAACGCTCTTATAAGGTTTTTCTGGTATTTTAACTGTTTTACGTCGATTTAACGCTCTTCTAAGGTTTTTCTGGTATTAACACTGTTTAACGACGATTTAACGCTCTTCTCAGGTTTTTCTGGTATTTACACTGTTTAACGACGATTTAACGCTCTTCTAAGGTTTTTCTGGTATTTACACTGTTTAACGACGATTTAACGCTCTTCTAAGGTTTTTCTGGTATTTTCACTGTTTTACGACGATAAAACGCTCTTATAAGGTTTTTCTGTTATTTTCACTGTTTTACGACGATTTAACGCTCTTTTAAGGTTTTTCTGGTATTTTCACTGTTTTACGACGATTTAACGCTCTTATAAGGTTTTTCTGGTATTTTCACTGTTTTACGACGATTTAACGCTCTTATAAGGTTTTTCTGGTATTTTCACTGTTTAACGACGACTTGACGCTCTTATAAGGTTTTTCTGGTATTTTCACTGTTTTACGACGATTTAACGCTCTTATAAGGTTTTTCTGGTATTTTCACTGTTTTACGACGATAAAACGCTCTTGTAAGGTTGATCTGGTATTTTCACTGTTTTACGACGGTTTGACAAATTTTAAGGGTTTTTCAATGATTTTTAGTGTAATACGACGATTTAACACTTTTTAATGGTTTTTCTATATTTTACAGCGTTTTTAGACGATTTAACGCTTTTTTAAGGTTGTTCTGGTATTTTCACTGTTTTACGACGATTTAACGCTCTTATAAGGTTTTTCTGGTATTTTCACTGTTTAACGACGACTTGACGCTCTTATAAGGTTTTTCTGGTATTTACACTGCTTTACGACGATTTAACGCTCTTATTAGGTTTTTCTGGTATTTTCACTGTTTTACGACGATTTAACGCTCTTATAAGGTTTTTCTGGTATTTTCACTGTTTAACGACGACTTGACGCTCTTATAAGGTTTTTCTGGTATTTACACTGTTTTACGACGATTTTACGCTCTTATAAGGTTTTTCTGGTATTTTCACTGTTTTACGACGATTTAACGCTCTTATAAGGTTTTTCTGGTATTTTCACTGTTTTACGACGATAAAACGCTCTTGTAAGGTTGATCTGGTATTTTCACTGTTTTACGACGGTTTGACAAATTTTAAGGGTTTTTCAATGATTTTTAGTGTAATACGACGATTTAACACTTTTTAATGGTTTTTCTATATTTTACAGCGTTTTTAGACGATTTAACGCTCTTTTAAGGTTGTTCTGGTATTTTCACTGTTTTACGACGATTTGACAAATTTTTAGGGTTTTTCAATGATTATTAGTGTAATACGACGATTTATCACTTTTTAATGGTTTTTCTATATTTTACAGCGTTTTAAGATGATTTAAAGCTCTTATAAGGTTTTTCTGGTATTTTCACTGTTTTACGACGGTTTGACAAATTTTAAGGGTTTTTCAATGATTTTTAGTGTAATACGACGATTTAACACTTTTTAATGGTTTTTCTATATTTTACAGCGTTTTTAGACGATTTAACGCTCTTATGAGGTTGTTCTGGTATTTTCACTGTTTTACGACGATTTGACAAATTTTTAGGGTTTTTCAATGATTATTAGTGTAATACGACGATTTATCACTTTTTAATGGTTTTTCTATATTTTACAGCGTTTTTAGATGATTTAACGCTCTTATAAGGTTTTTCTGGTATTAACACTGTTTAACGACGATTTAACGCTCTTCTAAGGTTTTTCTGGTATTTACACTGTTTAACGACGATTTAACGCTCTTCTAAGGTTTTTCTGGTATTTACACTGTTTAACGACGATTTAACGCTCTTCTAAGGTTTTTCTGGTATTTTCAGTGTTTTACGGAGATAAAACGCTCTTATAAGGTTTTTCTGGTATTTTCACTGTTTTACGACGATTTAACGCTCTTTTAAGGTTTTTCTGGTATTTTCACTGTTTTACGACGATTAAACGCTCTTATAAGGTTTTTCTGGTATTTTCACTGTTTTACGACGATTTAACGCTCTTATAAGGTTTTTCTGGTATTTTCACTGTTTTACGACGACTTGACGCTCTTATAAGGTTTTTCTGGTATTTTCACTGTTTTACGACGATTTAACGCTCTTATTAGGTTTTTCTGGTATTTTCACTGTTTTACGACGATTTAACGCTCTTATAAGGTTTTTCTGGTATTTTCACTGTTTAACGACGACTTGACGCTCTTATAAGGTTTTTCTGGTATTTACACTGTTTTACGACGATTTTACGCTCTTATAAGGTTTTTCTGGTATTTTCACTGTTTTACGACGATTTAACGCTCTTATTAGGTTTTTCTGGTATTTTCACTGTTTTACGACGATTTAACGCTCTTATAAGGTTTTTCTGGTATTTTCACTGTTTAACGACGACTTGACGCTCTTATAAGGTTTTTCTGGTATTTACACTGTTTTACGACGATTTTACGCTCTTATAAGGTTTTTCTGGTATTTTCACTGTTTTACGACGATAAAACGCTCTTGTAAGGTTGATCTGGTATTTTCACTGTTTTACGACGGTTTGACAAATTTTAAGGGTTTTTCAATGATTTTTAGTGTAATACGACGATTTAACACTTTTTAATGGTTTTTCTATATTTTACAGCGTTTTTAGACGATTTAACGCTCTTATGAGGTTGTTCTGGTATTTTCACTGTTTTACGACGATTTGACAAATTTTTAGGGTTTTTCAATGATTATTAGTGTAATACGACGATTTATCACTTTTTAATGGTTTTTCTATATTTTACAGCGTTTTTAGATGATTTAACGCTCTAATAAGGTTTTTCTGGTATTTTAACTGTTTTACGTCGATTTAACGCTCTTCTAAGGTTTTTCTGGTATTAACACTGTTTAACGACGATTTAACGCTCTTCTAAGGTTTTTCTGGTATTTACACTGTTTAACGACGATTTAACGCTCTTCTAAGGTTTTTCTGGTATTTACACTGTTTACGACGATTTAACGCTCTTCTAAGGTTTTTCTGGTATTTTCACTGTTTTACGACGATAAAACGCTCTTATAAGGTTTTTCTGGTATTTTCACTGTTTTACGACGATTTAACGCTCTTTTAAGGTTTTTCTGGTATTTTCACTGTTTTACGACGATTTAACGCTCTTATAAGGTTTTTCTGGTATTTTCACTGTTTTACGACGATTTAACGCTCTAATAAGGTTTTTCTGGTATTTTCACTGTTTAACGACGACTTGACGCTCTTATAAGGTTTTTCAGGTATTTACACTGTTTTACGACGATTTAACGCTCTTATTAGGTTTTTTCTGGTATTTTCACTGTTTTACGACGATTTAACGCTCTTATAAGGTTTTTCTGGTATTTTCACTGTTTAAAGACGACTTGACGCTCTTATAAGGTTTTTCTGGTATTTACACTGTTTTACGACGATTTTACGCTCTTATAAGGTTTTTCTGGTATTTTCACTGTTTTACGACGATTTAACGCTCTTATAAGGTTTTTCTGGTATTTTCACTGTTTTACGATTTATCACTTTTTAATGGTTTTTCTATATTTTACAGCATTTTTAGATGATTTAACGCTCTTATAAGGTTTTTCTGGTATTTTAACTGTTTTACGTCGATTTAACGCTCTTCTAAGGTTTTTCTGGTATTAACACTGTTTAACGACGATTTAACGCTCTTCTAAGGTTTTTCTGGTATTTACACTGTTTTACGACGATTTAACGCTCTTCTAAGGTTTTTCTGGTATTTACACTGTTTAACGACGATTTAACGCTCTTCTAAGGTTTTTCTGGTATTTTCACTGTTTTACGACGATAAAACGCTCTTATAAGGTTTTTCTGGTATTTTCACTGTTTTACGACGATTTAACGCTCTTTTAAGGTTTTTCTGGTATTTTCACTGTTTTACGACGATTTAACGCTCTTATAAGGTTTTTCTGGTATTTTCACTGTTTTACGACGATTTAACGCTCTTATAAGGTTTTTCTGGTATTTTCACTGTTTAACGACGACTTGACGCTCTTATAAGGTTTTTCTGGTATTTTAACTGTTTTACGACGATTTAACGCTCTTATTAGGTTTTTCTGGTATTTTCACTGTTTTACGACGATTTAACGCTCTTATAAGGTTTTTCTGGTATTTTCACTGTTTAACGACGACTTGACGCTCTTATAAGGTTTTTCTGGTATTTCCACTGTTTTACGACGATTTTACGCTCTTATAAGGTTTTTCTGGTATTTTCACTGTTTTACGACGATTTAACGCTCTTATAAGGTTTTTCTGGTATTTTCACTGTTTTACGACGATAAAACGCTCTTGTAAGGTTGATCTGGTATTTTCACTGTTTTACGACGGTTTGACAAATTTTAAGGGTTTTTCAATGATTTTTAGTGTAATACGACGATTTAACACTTTTTAATGGTTTTTCTATATTTTACAGCGTTTTTAAACGATTTAACGCTCTTTTAAGGTTGTTCTGGTATTTTCACTGTTTTACGACGATTTGACAATTTTTTAGGGTTTTTCAATGATTATTAGTGTAATACGACGATTTATCACTTTTTAATGGTTTTTCTATATTTTACAGCGTTTTTAGATGATTTAACGCTCTTATAAGGTTTTTCTGGTATTTTAACTGTTTTACGTCGATTTAACGCTCTTCTAAGGTTTTTCTGGTAAACACTGTTTAACGACGATTTAACGCTCTTCTAAGGTTTTTCTGGTATTTACACTGTTTAACGACGATTTAACGCTCTTCTAAGGTTTTTCTGGTATTTACACTGTTTAACGACGATTTAACGCTCTTCTAAGGTTTTTCTGGTATTTTCACTGTTTTACGACGATTTAACGCTCTTATAAGGTTTTTCTGGTATTCTCACTGTTTTACGACGATAAAACGCTCTTGTAAGGTTGATCTGGTATTTTCACTTTTTTACGACGATTTAACGCTCTTATAAGGTTTTTCTGGTATTTTCACTGTTTTACGACGATTTAACGCTCTTTTAAGGTTTTTCTGGTATTTTCACTGTTTTACGACGATTTAACGCTCTTATAAGGTTTTTCTGGTATTTTTACTGTTTTACGACGATTTAACGCTCTTTTAAGGTATTTCTGGTATTTTCACTGTTTTACGACGATAAAACGCTCTTCTAAGGTTTTTCTGGTATTTACACTGTTTAACGACGATTTAACGCTCTTCTAAGGTTTTTCTGGTATTTTCACTGTTTTACGACGATTAAACGCTCTTATAAGGTTTTTCTGGTATTTTCACTGTTTTACGACGATTTAACGCTCTTTTAAGGTTTTTCTGGTATTTTCACTGTTTTACGACGATTTAACGCTCTTATAAGGTTTTTCTGGTATTTTCACTGTTTTACGACGATTTAACGCTCTTATAAGGTTTTTCTGGTATTTTCACTGTTTAACGACGACTTGACGCTCTTATAAGGTTTTTCAGGTATTTACACTGTTTTACGACGATTTAACGCTCTTATTAGGTTTTTCTGGTATTTTTACTGTTTTACGACGATTTAACGCTCTTATAAGGTTTTTCTGGTATTTTCACTGTTTAACGACGACTTGACGCTCTTATAAGGTTTTTCTGGTATTTAAACTGTTTTACGACGATTTTACGCTCTTATAAGGTTTTTCTGGTATTTTCACTGTTTTACGACGATTTAACGCTCTTATAAGGTTTTTCTGATATTTTCACTGTTTTACGACGATAAAACGCTCTTGTAAGGTTGATCTGGTATTTTCACTGTTTTACGACGGTTTGACAAATTTTGAGGGTTTTTCAATGATTTTTAGTGTAATACGACGATTTAACACTTTTTAATGGTTTTTCTATATTTTACAGCGTTTTTAGACGATTTAACGCTCTTTTAAGGATGTTCTGGTATTTTCACTGTTTTACGACGATTTGACAAATTTTTAGGGTTTTTCAATGATTATTAGTGTAATACGACGATTTATCACTTTTTAATGGTTTTTCTATATTTTACAGCGTTTTTAGACGATTTAACGCTCTTATGAGGTTGTTCTGGTATTTTCACTGTTTTACGACGATTTGACAAATTTTTAGGGTTTTTCAATGATTATTAGTGTAATACGACGATTTATCACTTTTTAATGGTTTTTCTATATTTAACAGCGTTTTTAGATGATTTAACGCTCTTATAAGGTTTTTCTGGTATTTTAACTGTTTTACGTCGATTTAACGCTCTTCTAAGGTTTTTCTGGTATTAACACTGTTTAACGACGATTTAACGCTCTTCTAAGGTTTTTCTGGTATTTACACTGTTTAACGACGATTTAACGCTCTTCTAAGGTTTTTCTGGTATTTACACTGTTTATCGACGATTTAACGCTCTTCTAAGGTTTTTCTGGTATTTTCACTGTTTTACGACGATAAAACGCTCTTATAAGGTTTTTCTGGTATTTTCACTGTTTTACGACGATAAAACGCTCTTATAAGGTTTTTCTGGTATTTTCACTGTTTTACGACGATTTAACGCTCTTTTAAGGTTTTTCTGGTATTTTCACTGTTTTACGACGATTTAACGCTCTTATAAGGTTTTTCTGGTATTTTCACTGTTTAACGACGACTTGACGCTCTTATAAGGTTTTTCTGGTATTTACACTGTTTTACGACGATTTAACGCTCTTATTAGGTTTTTCTGGTATTTTCACTGTTTTACGACGATTTAACGCTCTTATAAGGTTTTTCTGGTATTTTCACTGTTTAACGACGACTTGACGCTCTTATAAGGTTTTTCTGGTATTTACACTGTTTTACGACGATTTTACGCTCTTATAAGGTTTTTCTGGTATTTTCACTGTTTTACGACGATAAAACGCTCTTGTTAGGTTGATCTGGTATTTTCACTGTTTTACGACGGTTTGACAAATTTTAAGGGTTTTTCAATGATTTTTAGTGTAATACGACGATTTAACACTTTTTAATGGTTTTTCTATATTTTACAGCGTTTTTAGACGATTTAACGCTCTTATGAGGTTGTTCTGGTATTTTCACTGTTTTACGACGATTTGACAAATTTTTAGGGTTTTTCAATGATTATTAGTGTAATACGACGATTTATCACTTTTTAATGGTTTTTCTATATTTTACAGCGTTTTTAGATGATTTAACGCTCTTATAAGGTTTTTCTGGTATTTTAACTGTTTTACGTCGATTTAACGCTCTTCTAAGGTTTTTCTGGTATTAACACTGTTTAACGACGATTTAACGCTCTTCTCAGGTTTTTCTGGTATTTACACTGTTTAACGACGATTTAACGCTCTTCTAAGGTTTTTCTGGTATTTACACTGTTTAACGACGATTTAACGCTCTTCTAAGGTTTTTCTGGTATTTTCACTGTTTTACGACGATAAAACGCTCTTATAAGGTTTTTCTGTTATTTTCACTGTTTTACGACGATTTAACGCTCTTTTAAGGTTTTTCTGGTATTTTCACTGTTTTACGACGATTTAACGCTCTTATAAGGTTTTTCTGGTATTTTCACTGTTTTACGACGATTTAACGCTCTTATAAGGTTTTTCTGGTATTTTCACTGTTTAACGACGACTTGACGCTCTTATAAGGTTTTTCTGGTATTTTCACTGTTTTACGACGATTTAACGCTCTTATAAGGTTTTTCTGGTATTTTCACTGTTTTACGACGATAAAACGCTCTTGTAAGGTTGATCTGGTATTTTCACTGTTTTACGACGGTTTGACAAATTTTAAGGGTTTTTCAATGATTTTTAGTGTAATACGACGATTTAACACTTTTTAATGGTTTTTCTATATTTTACAGCGTTTTTAGACGATTTAACGCTCTTTTAAGGTTGTTCTGGTATTTTCACTGTTTTACGACGATTTAACGCTCTTATAAGGTTTTTCTGGTATTTTCACTGTTTAACGACGACTTGACGCTCTTATAAGGTTTTTCTGGTATTTACACTGCTTTACGACGATTTAACGCTCTTATTAGGTTTTTCTGGTATTTTCACTGTTTTACGACGATTTAACGCTCTTATAAGGTTTTTCTGGTATTTTCACTGTTTAACGACGACTTGACGCTCTTATAAGGTTTTTCTGGTATTTACACTGTTTTACGACGATTTTACGCTCTTATAAGGTTTTTCTGGTATTTTCACTGTTTTACGACGATTTAACGCTCTTATAAGGTTTTTCTGGTATTTTCACTGTTTTACGACGATAAAACGCTCTTGTAAGGTTGATCTGGTATTTTCACTGTTTTACGACGGTTTGACAAATTTTAAGGGTTTTTCAATGATTTTTAGTGTAATACGACGATTTAACACTTTTTAATGGTTTTTCTATATTTTACAGCGTTTTTAGACGATTTAACGCTCTTTTAAGGTTGTTCTGGTATTTTCACTGTTTTACGACGATTTGACAAATTTTTAGGGTTTTTCAATGATTATTAGTGTAATACGACGATTTATCACTTTTTAATGGTTTTTCTATATTTTACAGCGTTTTAAGATGATTTAAAGCTCTTATAAGGTTTTTCTGGTATTTTCACTGTTTTACGACGGTTTGACAAATTTTAAGGGTTTTTCAATGATTTTTAGTGTAATACGACGATTTAACACTTTTTAATGGTTTTTCTATATTTTACAGCGTTTTTAGACGATTTAACGCTCTTATGAGGTTGTTCTGGTATTTTCACTGTTTTACGACGATTTGACAAATTTTTAGGGTTTTTCAATGATTATTAGTGTAATACGACGATTTATCACTTTTTAATGGTTTTTCTATATTTTACAGCGTTTTTAGATGATTTAACGCTCTTATAAGGTTTTTCTGGTATTAACACTGTTTAACGACGATTTAACGCTCTTCTAAGGTTTTTCTGGTATTTACACTGTTTAACGACGATTTAACGCTCTTCTAAGGTTTTTCTGGTATTTACACTGTTTAACGACGATTTAACGCTCTTCTAAGGTTTTTCTGGTATTTTCACTGTTTTACGGAGATAAAACGCTCTTATAAGGTTTTTCTGGTATTTTCACTGTTTTACGACGATTTAACGCTCTTTTAAGGTTTTTCTGGTATTTTCACTGTTTTACGACGATTAAACGCTCTTATAAGGTTTTTCTGGTATTTTCACTGTTTTACGACGATTTAACGCTCTTATAAGGTTTTTCTGGTATTTTCACTGTTTTACGACGACTTGACGCTCTTATAAGGTTTTTCTGGTATTTTCACTGTTTTACGACGATTTAACGCTCTTATTAGGTTTTTCTGGTATTTTCACTGTTTTACGACGATTTAACGCTCTTATAAGGTTTTTCTGGTATTTTCACTGTTTAACGACGACTTGACGCTCTTATAAGGTTTTTCTGGTATTTACACTGTTTTACGACGATTTTACGCTCTTATAAGGTTTTTCTGGTATTTTCACTGTTTTACGACGATTTAACGCTCTTATTAGGTTTTTCTGGTATTTTCACTGTTTTACGACGATTTAACGCTCTTATAAGGTTTTTCTGGTATTTTCACTGTTAAACGACGACTTGACGCTCTTATAAGGTTTTTCTGGTATTTACACTGTTTTACGACGATTTTACGCTCTTATAAGGTTTTTCTGGTATTTTCACTGTTTTACGACGATAAAACGCTCTTGTAAGGTTGATCTGGTATTTTCACTGTTTTACGACGGTTTGACAAATTTTAAGGGTTTTTCAATGATTTTTAGTGTAATACGACGATTTAACACTTTTTAATGGTTTTTCTATATTTTACAGCGTTTTTAGACGATTTAACGCTCTTATGAGGTTGTTCTGGTATTTTCACTGTTTTACGACGATTTGACAAATTTTTAGGGTTTTTCAATGATTATTAGTGTAATACGACGATTTATCACTTTTTAATGGTTTTTCTATATTTTACAG
The DNA here is from genome assembly GCF_061612785.1 of Hesperophylax consimilis. Taxonomy (NCBI): domain Eukaryota; kingdom Metazoa; phylum Arthropoda; class Insecta; order Trichoptera; family Limnephilidae; genus Hesperophylax; species Hesperophylax consimilis. The sequence continues at coordinate 2,791 of NW_028301346.1, read as the reverse complement.
CGTTTTTAGATGATTTAACGCTCTAATAAGGTTTTTCTGGTATTTTAACTGTTTTACGTCGATTTAACGCTCTTCTAAGGTTTTTCTGGTATTAACACTGTTTAACGACGATTTAACGCTCTTCTAAGGTTTTTCTGGTATTTACACTGTTTAACGACGATTTAACGCTCTTCTAAGGTTTTTCTGGTATTTACACTGTTTACGACGATTTAACGCTCTTCGAAGGTTTTTCTGGTATTTTCACTGTTTTACGACGATAAAACGCTCTTATAAGGTTTTTCTGGTATTTTCACTGTTTTACGACGATTTAACGCTCTTTTAAGGTTTTTCTGGTATTTTCACTGTTTTACGACGATTTAACGCTCTTATAAGGTTTTTCTGGTATTTTCACTGTTTTACGACGATTTAACGCTCTAATAAGGTTTTTCTGGTATTTTCACTGTTTAACGACGACTTGACGCTCTTATAAGGTTTTTCAGGTATTTACACTGTTTTACGACGATTTAACGCTCTTATTAGGTTTTTCTGGTATTTTCACTGTTTTACGACGATTTAACGCTCTTATAAGGTTTTTCTGGTATTTTCACTGTTTAAAGACGACTTGACGCTCTTATAAGGTTTTTCTGGTATTTACACTGTTTTACGACGATTTTACGCTCTTATAAGGTTTTTCTGGTATTTTCACTGTTTTACGACGATTTAACGCTCTTATAAGGTTTTTCTGGTATTTTCACTGTTTTACGATTTATCACTTTTTAATGGTTTTTCTATATTTTACAGCATTTTTAGATGATTTAACGCTCTTATAAGGTTTTTCTGGTATTTTAACTGTTTTACGTCGATTTAACGCTCTTCTAAGGTTTTTCTGGTATTAACACTGTTTAACGACGATTTAACGCTCTTCTAAGGTTTTTCTGGTATTTACATACACTGTTTTACGACGATTTAACGCTCTTCTAAGGTTTTTCTGGTATTTACACTGTTTAACGACGATTTAACGCTCTTCTAAGGTTTTTCTGGTATTTTCACTGTTTTACGACGATAAAACGCTCTTATAAGGTTTTTCTGGTATTTTCACTGTTTTACGACGATTTAACGCTCTTTTAAGGTTTTTCTGGTATTTTCACTGTTTTACGACGATTTAACGCTCTTATAAGGTTTTTCTGGTATTTTCACTGTTTTACGACGATTTAACGCTCTTATAAGGTTTTTCTGGTATTTTCACTGTTTAACGACGACTTGACGCTCTTATAAGGTTTTTCTGGTATTTTAACTGTTTTACGACGATTTAACGCTCTTATTAGGTTTTTCTGGTATTTTCACTGTTTTACGACGATTTAACGCTCTTATAAGGTTTTTCTGGTATTTTCACTGTTTAACGACGACTTGACGCTCTTATAAGGTTTTTCTGGTATTTCCACTGTTTTACGACGATTTTACGCTCTTATAAGGTTTTTCTGGTATTTTCACTGTTTTACGACGATTTAACGCTCTTATAAGGTTTTTCTGGTATTTTCACTGTTTTACGACGATAAAACGCTCTTGTAAGGTTGATCTGGTATTTTCACTGTTTTACGACGGTTTGACAAATTTTAAGGGTTTTTCAATGATTTTTAGTGTAATACGACGATTTAACACTTTTTAATGGTTTTTCTATATTTTACAGCGTTTTTAAACGATTTAACGCTCTTTTAAGGTTGTTCTGGTATTTTCACTGTTTTACGACGATTTGACAATTTTTTAGGGTTTTTCAATGATTATTAGTGTAATACGACGATTTATCACTTTTTAATGGTTTTTCTATATTTTACAGCGTTTTTAGATGATTTAACGCTCTTATAAGGTTTTTCTGGTATTTTAACTGTTTTACGTCGATTTAACGCTCTTCTAAGGTTTTTCTGGTAAACACTGTTTAACGACGATTTAACGCTCTTCTAAGGTTTTTCTGGTATTTACACTGTTTAACGACGATTTAACGCTCTTCTAAGGTTTTTCTGGTATTTACACTGTTTAACGACGATTTAACGCTCTTCTAAGGTTTTTCTGGTATTTTCACTGTTTTACGACGATTTAACGCTCTTATAAGGTTTTTCTGGTATTCTCACTGTTTTACGACGATAAAACGCTCTTGTAAGGTTGATCTGGTATTTTCACTTTTTTACGACGATTTAACGCTCTTATAAGGTTTTTCTGGTATTTTCACTGTTTTACGACGATTTAACGCTCTTTTAAGGTTTTTCTGGTATTTTCACTGTTTTACGACGATTTAACGCTCTTATAAGGTTTTTCTGGTATTTTTACTGTTTTACGACGATTTAACGCTCTTTTAAGGTATTTCTGGTATTTTCACTGTTTTACGACGATAAAACGCTCTTCTTAGGTTTATCTGAAATTTTCACTGTTTTACGACGGTTTGACAAATTTTAAGTGTTTTTCAATGATTTTTAGTGTAATACGACGATTTAACACTTTTTAATGGTTTTTCTATATTTTACAGCGTTTTTAGACGATTTAACGCTCTTTTAAGGTTGTTCTGGTATTTTCACTGTTTTACGACGATTTAACGCTCTTATAAGGTTTTTCTGGTATTTTCACTGTTTAACGACGATTTGACAAATTTGAAGGGTTTTTCAATGATTTTTAGTGTTATACGACGATTTATCACTTTTTAATGGTTTTTCTATATTTTACAGCGTTTTTAGACGATTTAACGCTCTTATGAGGTTGTTCTGGTATTTTCACTGTTTTACGACGATTTGACAAATTTTTAGGGTTTCTCAATGATTATTAG